>NC_056726.1:526725463-526727963 GCF_019279795.1 Protopterus annectens | reverse complement strand
AGGCTGGTGAGTTTTTCTGTAATACCCGAGTGGGGAATGGTGTCGAAAACCTTGGTGAGGTCAAGGTAAGCTGTGTGAACCACCTTTCTCTCGTCTATGGCCTTGGTGACTGTCTCAAAGAAGTCTTCCAGGTTTAGTAGGCATGATCTGCCCTTAGCAAAGCTGAACTGGGTCGGGTCAAGCGTTTGGAGGTTCCCAAAGTCTTTGTTAATGAGTTCCATGATGATGCGCTCCATAGCCTTGCAGACCAGGCTACTCAGTCTTACGGGGTGATAGTTACCAGGGTCAGTTGTGGCCCCTCCTTTGTGGAGAGGAATAACTGTTGCTGGGCGCCATTCTAAAGCACATAGCCTGTGGAAAGGCTGAGGTTGAACAGCTTGTTTAGGTGGGGAGTTAGTTCGTTCTGTAGTTGTGTAAGACGCAGCCTGGGATACCATCTGGTCCCATTGACGCTGTGTTTTTGGCTTTTGAAAGGGCTGTTTTCACCTGTGCGTCTGTGATTTTTGGGACATTGCACTTTTCCGCAATTGTTGTGGGACCTTTTGGAGGTGAAAGGGGGGTGAAGTTTGCACTGAATCTATCTGCCAGGATGTTGGCAATATCAATAGGTTCAATATATTTTGTGCTGTTTTGCATTAGTTCAGTGCATATCTACGAGTTGCCACTTAGATTCTTAACATAGCTAAAGAAGGCTTTGTGGTTATCTTTTGAATCCTTGGCTATTTTTCTTTTGAAGTTACCCTTGGATGATTTCATGATGGACCTTAGTTTCTTACTGATACTGTTCAGGGATGTCTTTTCTTCTTGGAATTTGCTTTTTTTCTGAATTAGTTTCCTCCTTCTATTGTATAGCTTGTTTATTGCAGGGGTCCACCAAACTGGTTTCCTTCTCTTAGAGGAATGAGTCTTGGTTTTGCTAGGGGTGTCACTATCCATGCATCCTTGTAGGTGCTAATAGAGTGCATTTGTAAAGGTTTCGACATCTTGGGCAACGTTATCCTTTAGCGTGGGGGCTGTGAAACTTACCACCTCTGTCTTAAGTAAGGTGAAGTTTGCTTTAGAAAAGTTTTTTTACTGTGGTTTCCTTAGTTGGGGGTGATGGTGTGGTGTGGACATCCAGAGTGATTAGTTTATGGTCTGATCTAACCAGTGACAGATTGACCTCCAGTGTGGAACACCTGTCGCCCATGTTGGTGATGACCAGGTCCAATATGTTTTCACCTCTGGTAGTGGAGTTTACCAGCTGATCCAGGGCATTTGAGTTGACGAATTCCAGGAAGCGCTGGGCATGGGAATTTGCACTCGAATAGTTTTCCCACTGAATGGTAGGGTAATTGAAATCGCCCAATATAAGGGTGTTCGGTAGGACCTTCATGTTTTCCATTGTCTCCAGAAAGGTGGAGTGGTGGTCCTGGGTCATGGAGGGTGATCTGTAGCAGGCCACAATTTGCATTGCAGATTTGCCCGATGTTAGTTGCACATGGATGATCTCTGATGTATCATGCTGTGCCACTAACCTGGAGGTGTAGGTATCCTTGATGAATATGGATACACCCCCTCCTTTTGTGTTTCGGTCCGTGTTTTGTGGCCGAAACGTGTGGTATGAGTTGTAGTCTGATAGTGCTGGGGTGCTTTCTGGAGCCTTGAACCAGGTTTCAGTTACTGCACAGATGTCGACGTTCTACATACTGAGGAGTGCTTCGAGCATGTGCATTTTGAGATTTAAACTCCTGGCGTTGAGTAGCATAACGCTCAGTTTTTTGTTAATTGTGCTTTTTACAGAGGTGGGTTTGACTTTTGAGCCTTGCCTAAAAAAAGGCACTATGGGGGCAGCAAGAGCCTTGGCCAGTATTCGAAAGCCTAGGGGTGACAGGAGCAAGCCGTCTCTTGCGAAGCAATGCGGCATGTTGAGCATGTCGTCCCAGGCTGACAGACACTGGATCCCCTTTGAATGACACCAGAAGCTTAGCCAACTGTTGAAATTGATCATTTTTTCTTTGTACTGAGGTATCATTCTTGGTAAGGGCAGGATGCTACTCAGGGTCAGGGTCATACCAGCCTGGGCTACATGATCAGAGAGCTCTTCCACGTCTCTTTTCATGTAGTCCAGGGAGGTACATCTCAGGTCATTCACACCAACATGAACAATGACAGAGTCATATTTGTACTTGTTCTGGAGTGACCTCCAGAACAACATATATATATATATATATATATATATATATACATATATATATATATATATATATATATATATATATATATATATATATATACACGGATCTACCTGACAACATCGACAGTGCATAACACCGACAACGACATCACCAACACCACATAATCGACAGTTCACAAACACGACACCTCATACACTCAACACATCATAACAACAACCAACAAACAAAACAAATCCCGTCCAAAAACCACACACACAACACAAGCACACCAAAATCCTAACAAACAAACACTAAACCTTACATACACAACTATCTACAACCCT
>NC_056726.1:526615463-526720463 GCF_019279795.1 Protopterus annectens | reverse complement strand
TGACCCATACTAGTGACAAAATGGCAAACACTGAAACTTCTGACACCGGAAACCACGGTGGAAGAAGAGTGTTGATACAGGTGTGAGCAACCAGTACAGGAATAATGTGGGACATGCACGAGGGAGGTAAAGTGTAGGTATACTTGTGCATGTGAGAGGTGGTGGGAAAGGTCAACCAAGACAGCAGTGCAGAGAGGAAGGGAGAAAGAGAACATCTATGCATACACTAGTGAGCAGTTAGGGCAAACAAACATGTATGTTGTTATGGACAATTTCCTGTTTGGCTAGGATGACAGATGTGGCATCATTGTAACATGAAAATACATAGGTAACAATGGGGAAAACATCACTTCTAGCAGTATCAGATCTAGGTTGCTGAGTGAGTAATCATTATGAGTGATAGTCCTGCTCAAGTCTGGCAATGATGCATTTAGATATACAGTCTCTATGTAGTTTATACATATTAGGTTCATAGGTAGGTACTGGGCTATCTGCCCAAAGGCATATATTAGCCCAGCCACATTGTGCGGTATTCACCGCCACTTTGGTTAATTCCCTAGGCCCTTGATCTAGCAGCTAGTACCCTTGGCCCCTATCTAGTAGAGCTGTTGGTGTGATCCCTGGTGTGAACTTTCTGTTACCCATCCTCTCGTCAAGGTTCCTCTTGAAGAGTGATAGTGAGGGGCTCTGTCGTATGTAGATCGGGACCTTGTTCCATAGCAAGGGAAGTCTTTGCGAAGGGAATCTATCCCTCCAGCATGTTCTATTCATTGTTGTGCTGAGGTTTATGTCCCTAGAGCTTGTAGCTCGAGTAGATTTGGTTTTGCTAAGATGGAGCATGTTCAACAGTTCTGGGTTGGACATGGCTCTGTATGTTAGACAGAGATCGCCTCTGAGAAGGCGGTATGCAACAGAGAAAAGCCTTAGTTTTTTCAGTTGTGCTGCATAGGGCAACTGTTTGAGGCCAGTAATCCTCTTAGTGAGGTACCTCTGTGGTCTCTCCAGCTGTTGGAGATGCCTGGCCAGGTACATTCCAATTGGTGCATTGAACTCAATAATGGGTCTGATGAGGGAAGAGGAGAGGGGCACCACTACATCCTTAGATCTTGATGCGAACCCTTTCGTGATCAGATGGGTCACATAGAAGGATTTTCTAACTACCTTGGCAACATGGTTATCAAAGGAAAGCTGACGCTCTACTTGGGTCCTAGATCTCTTATTACTTCTTCAGATTTCAGGTGGTTACCTCCTATGTGGTAGTTTGCGGGTACTCTGTTTTTTCCAAAGGGGATTACTACACATTTTTTAGCATTTAGCTTGAGACCATGGCTTTGACACCATGCATCAGTCTCATTAAGGCCCTCCTGGAGGATATCCATGTTGGCCGGAGACTCTATTATAGCACCCAGTTTGCAGTCGTCCACAAACTTGGTCAGCCAGAGCACTTCACTGCTTGCCTGTACTTCTGAGAAGTATATGCCAAACAGGAGGGTCCCCAGGACAGAGCCCTGAGGCACACCGCTCGTTACTGGTCTGGATTCGGACATAGATCCCGCTACTCTTACTTTGTGGGATCTGTCTGAGATCCAGTTTGCGATCCATCTTGTGACATAAGGGTTTATGCCCAGGTTGGTGAGTTTATCAATAATACCCGAATGGGGAATGGTGTCAAATGCTTTAGCAAGGTCAAGGTAAGGCATGTGTACCTCCTTTCCCTTATCTATAGCCTGAGTAACTGTCTCAAAGAAGTCCACCAGGTTCAGGAGGCATGATCTGCCCTTGACGAAGCCGAACTGTGTGGGGTCAAGTGTTTGGAGGTTCCTAATCTCTCCATTTATGAGTTCCATAATGATTCGCTCCATTGCTTTACAGATCAGACTGGTCAGGCTTATTGGTCGGTAGTTCCCAGGGTCGGTTGTGGGCCCACCCTTGTGCAGCGGAACCACCGTTGCTGTGTGCCATTCTATGGGCACATATCCTGTCGAGAGGCTGAGACTGAACAGGGTATTCAGATGCGGGGTTAATTCATTTTGGAGCTCATGTATGACACAGCCCGGGACACCATCTGGTCCCATGGAGGCAGTGTTTTTAGCTTTAGATAAAGCCTTATTAACCAACGTACGACTAATCCAAATGAATGAAACACACGACTATGTAACCCAGAGTTAGATACGCCAAAGATGGAAGAACACAGCTCGTACGAGTAATAAACTAAAAAATATATAGAATTTATTTGAGAAATGTATACAAGTAGTTAAGCGCTTTCAACTGATAATCCTCAGTCTTCCTCAGAACAATGTTTCCATTTTGTGACCAGTATATATAATGTCAGTTATTTTGTATTTAAACATTGCGCCAAAACTTTTAAAGTGATAGCATGCAAAATGCACTTATGACTTCCACTAAGCAGACACATATATAAATTCCTAATACACTTGTAATACAATTTAAAATACAAACACTTCAGCAATTATTAAATGCATAACTGATGTGATGTAAAATATATAATAAAAAATACATATTATATCTATGATTCCTACCTAATCTTATATATAAAAAATGTATTAAAATAATTTATTAATTAAATATTTTAAACATAAAAATATATATAAGTATAATTAAACATATAATAAATATTGCCTAACCATTCCTAAAAGAACTAAATGAAGTGGATATATTAATCATATTAATTTCATATGTAATTACATAATGATATAAGACCTAAATAAATTGTACTAGCAGTAGTGTGCTATCCTAACTCTAAAAACGGTTTTATGCTTATATGGTCATTTAGACCAGGGTATCTAGTGGCATCCGTTCTGATCTGATTTTTAAATACAAAATAACTGATATTATATATACTGGTCACAAAATGGAAACATTGTTCTGAGGAAGACTGAGGATTATCAGTTGGAAGCGCTTAACTACTTGTATACATTTCTCAAATAAATTCTATATATTTTTTAGTTTATTACTCGTATGAGCTGTGTTCTTCCATCTTTGGCGTATCTAACTCTGGGTTATTAACCAACGTATTAAAGAGAGGGTGAAGAGTTGAGTCCAGTGTATGTGAAGGAGTCTGTTGTGAGAGTGGAATTTCAACCTTTTATGAAGATTGTTACCAGATTTAGCTATTTGTTTTTTTATTTTGAAACTTAAGCAATGAAATCTGGAGCGCACTTTATTTATACAAAGTTTCAATATGTCATTGATGAGCTAGTCATTGGATAAGAAGTTCAGCAAAGCACAAGTGATGGAGTTTAAGTGTTACTGGATTGTCAATAGATAAGATGTTTAGCGTAAAACAGAGAGAGCGAAGCAAAAAGGTAGGTTGGTAAGATAGTGTTAAAGACTGGGAAAACAAGGCCAAGAATAGACTCCTGCGGAGCACCCTCAAGAACCAATGAGGATTCAGGTGGAGTGGTTTTATATTTGAGGCATATGTCCCAACCTCTTAGTGCAGGAAATCTGGACAAAGGCAAAAATAATGGGGGGACAGAGGCCCAAAAATAGGGACATAATTTAATTAGTGCTGTTACAAGCTTAGAAGTTAGCTAAAATGACAAGTTTTACATCAGCATGCATTTTCTAAAGGACATGAAGTCTGAAACTCAAATATTTATCATTATTTAAAAACTTCAGTTCTCATCGATTTGCCAAAAAAACATAAATTTTATGAGGAATAGACCAAAAGTATGAGGCAAAAATCTGGACAGTTAAGAGGTATGGTTTGAGGTATGTGCACCAAGTAGTTATTTTTAATACCCTTAATGAAGTGGATATAGAGCAAAGTTTGGAGACCTCAGTAAACAGCAGGTTAAAGTTTATCAGGATAAAACTCTTGTCTAGACAAATAAAGGCAGGACCAGTATAGATACTATATTATACCATGACCCCCAGTTAATATTCTAAAACGTGCACGCTGATTGGTCAGCGTGCACATTGTAAATCGACTTATACTAATGGAAAAAGGTCCAGTCGCCCGGACTTTTTCCATTAGTATAAGTCTTTTTTAAAACACTGTTTCGCTATGTTAAAGGAGTTTAACATAGCGAGACAGGTTAAAAAAAGCAACGGAGATCTCCGTTGCTTTTTTTAAAGCTGTCTCGCTATGTTAAACTCCTTTAACATAGCGAGACAGTGTGTAAAAAGCAACGGAGATCTTGCTTTCTCCGTTGTATTTTTTTTTAAACCTGTCTCGCTATGTTAAATGGGTTTAACATAACGAGACAGCTTTAAAATAAGCAACGGAGATCTCCGTTTCTTATTTTAAAGCTGTGTCGCTATGTTAAACCCATTTAACATAGCGAAACAGTTTGTAAAAAGCAACGAAGATCTTGCTTTCTCCATTGTTTTTTTCAAAACTGTCTCGCTATGTTAAATGGGTTTAACATAGCGAGACAGCTTTAAAATAAGCAACAGAGATTCTCCGTTGCTTTTTTTAAAGCTGTCTCACTATGTTAAACCCATTTAACATAGCGAAACAGTAAAAAGCAATGGAGATCTTGCTTTCTCCATTGCTTTTGCCCACAGCTCTGATGTACTGCATAGGCATATGCATGTGCAGTACATCAGAACTGCCACAGAATACCAGACAGCTGCGGAAGGGCAGCAAGGAGGCATTATACAATGCCATTATTTAAGAAAAGTAATTATTTTTTTCTTAAATAATGTCATTGTATATAATAACCACTTCTGGGTGTGGGTAATGCTGGATTTACCCATGGTTGGCTTTGTTTGGCCACTCGGGCTTCGCTCTCTTGACCAAACCACGCCAACTGTGGGTAAAGGCAGCATTACCCACACCCAGGCGTGGGGTATTGCTATATTAATATACTTGTAAGTATGATAAGGGCTACAATGTTTTTGGAAAAAAGAACTTGCTAAGTTAAAATGTTGTGATGTGGGCAATAAACTGAACAGAAACACATTTTCCGTAAGACTGGTAGAAGGGCAACTGGGTGCTAATTGTTGAGGAGGTATTGTTACCTTTTAAAAAATGATAATAATGTGGGCACTTTCCAGTTATCAGGGAGGCCAGTGGCTTAGTGGAAGAGATTATAAAGGAAGAATGGAGTAGAAGCAATAATGTTAGCTCTAGGTAGGAAATAATGTAACTTAAGCTACTCAGCATCATAGATTTACTGTCCTTTATTTTCTTTAGAGCATGTCAAGTTTCAATTACTCAGAAGACATGATCTGATAGAAACATGGAACACAGAATTACTAGAGAGGGGGAGTGAACTAAAAAAGACGTAAGATGTGATAAAAGTGAGAAACAGCATAGAAGATAGTTGGCTGGGCAATGTTTGTTTCTAACTCAAGGGTATCTTTGACCTGTAAACACAGTGTGAAGGTCTGTTAGTGACTATTTCAGCTGCTCTTTATAATGGTTGCACTTAGAGAAATTGACACATTCTTGCATTTTCTGCACTGCAGATGATTGCTTGCCTGTACCAGAACTGGATAGATTATCTTTTCCAATGCTTATCTGTCTCCTTTAGTTGGAAGAATAAGGCCATAGTAACCCACTTATCCTTAAGTTTGTGTGCAACACATGGATTGGGTATGACCATTTGGGATACAATAAGCAAAAAAAAAAATAAAATTGTTACATGGAGCCTTGGTTATAGGAGACCACATTATTAAGGAAGGCACAATGATCAAGCAATTGAATGCTTCTGAATATAAATGGATAAGAGGAAGCTGGGTCATTGTGGCTGTAGACCATACTGTATTATACAGGGATCGGGTGTCTTATTGAATACAATGAAAAGAGTGAGTAATATTATTAGAGTAGCCAGTGAGCACTCATTTAGTGATGTAGCCTGGCAGTAGATATTTCCAGTATTAGTATGTAATTTTCTCCTACCCTTTTCTAAAGATCCCACTTTCAGTTCTTTTCTCCCTCTCTTACAATATTCAGTACTTCAAATACAGTTGGTTTAGACTTTGATTTCCATGTCTATCTATTGCTTTTTGGCAGTCAAAAGAATTAAACTTAACTATGCTTTGCTATGTCTAGGCAATTCGGATCCTGTATCCCAGCTCAGAAGTAATTCTCTTAGTTACACCTATTTGCTCACCCAGTATTTCTGAAGGAGTATGCTGTAGGGATTTTTAAAGTCTGATAACTCATTAGTCTCCCAAAACATATGTTCCCAGTTTAACATTTGGCATGTACCTAAGGAAAAAATCTTTGGAGTCTGCTTGGGGTATAAAAATACCTATGCAAACACTTCCAAGCAAAAATCCTTCTAGACTTTGTTGCATATTTGGGAGCCATACATATGTCCATCCATTGTTTCCTTGTGAATTGTTATCCAGTCTCTCTTCCTAATCTTTTCTAATCTCCTCTGATTGATTCCTATAGTTATCATGAATATTTTATATGCCATACTAATTATCCCTTTTTAACAACAGCTTCTGTTCTAAATTCAGTTAAAAACTCTACCAAAGCAGGTCTTTCACTTGGGATACCCCCATCCCTTTCTCTTTGCCTGTACTCTAGCAGTCCCTGATAGGGAAGGCAGTCTCTAGCCTTCAGTCCAAATAAGTCTAAATGTCTTCTTGGCCTCTTCCCATTCTGTTACCTTTCCTTTTTTAGTTATTTGCTCCCAGTACCTTGGTTTCTTTGCCAGTTTTTCCCCCAGTAAATTCCAGCCCCTCTTACATATTATTTGTATCCTTAACTCCTTATTGGCAAAATCTCTTTACTGCAGTCTCTTGTTGGCTTAGTTCTTAGAATACTTTCCGTTGCTTTGCACATATAATTGTCTGTATTGCTGCTGCTGTTATCCTTAAAAATCTGCATCCACAATCCCACTCTCTCATTATTTCTTGAATTTCTTCCTTGCTTCATTATCATCCATTTCCACTTAGCTTTCTACTTATGTTATGTATATGAGCCTTAACTCTGTAGCTTTAAAATATCCCTTCTAATCAGTTAATACTAAACTACTACTGGAAGTATCAGCTTATCCCACTTGACCCTTGCCATTTTCCTGTGCCAGATAAAATCCTTCAACTCTTTATTAATTACTGTCCACAACCTCTCTTCTGGTTGATAAAACTATGAACTTTGTTTAAAACTAAAGGGACTAAAATCATTTTCACTGTTCGTATCATACTATCGATATTCATAAGCAAGAGTTTCCAGTTTTTCAGTTTTTGTATTATCTTTTGTTTAATCTGTTTCCACATATCCTTAGCTGCCATAACATAATCCTTTTTAATCTATACTCCTAAATACTTCATTTTATCATGTCCCCATAAATATGGGTGTAGCTGAACCAATTCATGAGTGAGTACATAGTTTATAGCCAAAGTCTTTGTTTTATCTTCATTAAATTTTATATCCTGAAAAGACTTAACTATCTCAAAATGGTCCACACTACTGAGATGTCCTTTTCTAGTTTTATCAGGTACAAAATAATATTGTCTGGAAATAAAACACACCTTTTTTGATTACCATACCAGTTATATCCTTGAATCTCTGAGTCCCTCATTTTCTTTGCTAATGGCTCTAAATAAAACGAAACTGACAAGGGGGAAGAGGACAACTATGCCTAGTCCCTCTGTTCAGAAACAAGTTATTGAAGAGGAACACTCAATTAAGATTGTTATTGTATCAGGAAATGCAAATGTTTTCATTGCCCTACATAAAATATTCCAGCTTATTCTGTTGAATACTTCTACATCAAGAACCACCAACAACAGCAGTATTTTCTTACATTCTGCTTCCCTCGGGATCATCATTGTTCTGTTCATAGGTTCATAGGTTCATAGGTTCATACTAGGCTATCTGCCCTAGGGCATTTATAAGCCTAGCCAGAGTGTGTTTGGCTTTCGCCACCCATTTTAAATTAATTTTGCTATGCCTTTTTTTGAGGTTAGTATACTGTGCCTCTGTCTAACAGTGACACAGAAGTGATAGCCGGGGTAAACCTACGATCTCCCATCCACTCATCAAGATTCCTCTTGAAGAGAGTCAATGTGGGACTCTGCCTAACCTGGACTGGGATTTTATTCCAATGTGAAGGGAGCCTCTGGGTTATGAATCTGTCCCTCCAGCATGTCCTATTTATTTCAGTGCTGAGGTTCAAGTCTCTCGAGCGCGTAGCTCGATGGGATTTGGATTTTCTGAGGTGCAGCATGTCCATTAATTCCGGGTTGGACATGGCTTTATACGTCAGGCACAGATCGCATCTGAGTAGGCGGTATGCCACTAAGTAGAGCTGGAGTTTCTTTAACCGGGCAGCATATGGCATCTGTTTGAGCCGTTTGATCCTCTTGGTGAGGTAGGGTCTTTCCAGTTGCTGCAGGTGTCTGGTAAGGTACATCCCAAAAGGAGCATTGTACTCAATAATGGGCCTGATGAGGGATGAGTAAAGAGGTACGATGACCTCCCCTGATCTAGATGTGAATCCCTTCATGATTAGGTGGGCTATATAAAATGTTTTTCTAACCACTTTGGCCACGTGGTTGTCAAATGAGAGATTGCTATCAACTTGGGTCCCCAGGTCCCTAATGACTTCTTCTGTACTTAATGGATTACCACCTATGTGGTAATTTGTGGGCACTTTGTTTTTGCCAAAGGGATGACTATACACTTTTTGGTGTTTAGCTTGAGGCCATGGCTCTGGCACCAGTTGTCTGTTTCTTTGAGGCCCTTTTGGAGGATGCTTGTGTCGGCTGGAGAGTTGATTATGGCGCCCAGTTTGCAGTCATCTGCGAACTTGGTCAGCCACAGTCCTTCCGTGTTGGCCTGTACCGCCGAGAAATATATACCGAACAAGAGAGGTCCCAGGACTGAGCCTTGTGGGACGCCACTTGTAACTGGTTTGGAGTCTGACATGGCTCCAGCAATTCTAACCATGTGGGTTCTGTCCTTGAGCCAGTTTGCAACCCATCTAGTGACATAGGGGTTTATATTTAAGCTGGTGAGCTTATCTATAATGCCAAGTGGGGTATTGTATCGAAGGCTTTTGCGAGGTCCAGGTAGGCTGTGTGGACCACCTTCCCCTCGTCAATGGCCTTGGTGACTGTTTCAAAGAAATCGACAAGGTTTAAGAGGTAGGATCTGCCCTTAACAAAGCCAAACTGGGTAGGATCCAGTGTCTGTAGGTCCCCAATATCTTTATTTATGAGGTCCATGATGATCCTTTCCATAGCTTTGCAGACCAAGCTAGTCAGGCTTATGGGGCGATAGTTTCCAGGATCCGTTGAGGCACCACCTTTGTGGAGAGGGACCACTGTTGCTGTCGCCACTCTTTGGGTACATATCCTGTAGTAAGGCTAAGATTGAACAGTAGTTTTATGTTTGGGTTTAGCTCTTCTTGGAGTTCATGTAGGGCGCAGCCCGGGACACCATCTGGTCCCATTGATGCTGTGTTTTTGCTTTGGAGAGGGCGGCTCTTACCTGAGCATCTGAGATGTCAGGGGGGGCAGCACTCTGTTGGGATAGATATTTGCCCTTTTGGTGGGGAGAGGGGAGAAGTTTGCACTGAACCTGTCAGCTAGGATGTTGGCAATGTCTGTGGGCTCGGTGGAGTTTTTGTCATTTTGGACTAATTCTGAGCATATCTGGGAATTCCCACCCAGGTTCCTAACATAACTAAAGAAAGCCTTGTGATTATACTTTGTGTCCTGTGCAATTTTTCTCTCGAAGCTGGCCTTAGACGATTTTATGAGTGCCCGTAGTTTTTTGCTAATACTGATCAGAGATGCCTTCCCTTTTTGGGATTTTGCTCTATCATGTAGTAGCTTCCTCCTTTTATTGTATAGATTGTTTATGGCTGGGGTCCACCAGACAGGACGTCTGCCTTTGGAGGATTGGGTCTTGGTTTTATTTGGGATTGCATGATCCATGCATTCCTGAAGGTGTTCATAGAATGTGTTTATAAAGGATTCTGTGGTCTGGGTCGTATTTTCCACAGGCCCGGGGGCTTTGAAGGATTTTGCCTCGGTTTTGAGGCGTGTGAAATTTGCTTTAGAGAAGTTTTTCACTGTGGTTTTCTGGGCAGGGGGTGGGGTCGGGATGTGAATATCCAGTGAGATTAGTTTATGGACTGATCTTACCAGTGAGGGATACACTTCTGGTCTGGAGCATAATGTCCCCATGTTGGTGATGATCAGGTCCAGTATGATTTCCCCTCTTGTGGGAGTGGTAACAAGTTGTTCCATAGCATTTGAGTTTATAAATTCTAGGAACCTTTGGGCTAGGGTGTTGGAGCTAGAGTAATGCTCCCAGTCTATGTTTGGGTAGTTGAAGTCGCCCAATATAATGGTGTTTGGAGAGACCTTCATATTTTCCAGTATTCTCAGGAAGGCCAAGTGGGGTTCCTGTGTTTGGGAGGGTGGTCTGCAACAGGCTATAAACTGGAAGGCAGTTTTACCCACAGTTAGTTGCACATGGATAGTCTCTGATGCTTCATGCTGTGCCACCAACCTGGAGGTGTGGATATCTTTGACGAATATTGATACTCCCCCTCCTTTTGTGGTTCGGTCCAAGTTTTGGGGCCGAAAAGCATGGTATGAGGTATAACCTGGTAGTGCTGGGGTGCTCTCGGGAGCCTTGAACCAGGTTTCTGTTACTGCACAGATATCGATGTTCTCCATGCTAAGGAGAGTTTCGAGTGCATGCATCTTGAGGCTTAGACTTCTGGCGTTGAGTAGCATTACTCTTAGTTTCTTATCCCTTGTGATACCTATGGAGGTGGGTTTGTCTTTTGAGCCTTGCCTAAAAAAGGCACTATGGGGGTAGCAAGAGCCTTTGCCAATATCCGAAAGCCCAGGGGTGACAGGTGCAAGCCGTCCCTAGCGAAGCATCGTGGCTTGTCGAGCATGTCATCCCAGGCTGAAAGGCATTGGATCCCCTTTGAATGACACCAACACTTAAGCCAGTTGTTGAAATTGATCATCTTGTCTTCATATTGTGGCATAATTCTTGGTGAGGGTAAGATGCTACTCAAGGTCAGGGTCATACCGGCCTGGCTACATGTTCAGAGAGCTCCTCTATGTCTCTTTTCATGTAGTCCAGGGACGTACGTCTCAGGTCATTCACACCAGCATGGACAATGACTGAGTCATATTTGTACTTGCCTTGGAGTGACCTGAGTGCTTGTGTTATGTGGCGGATCCTAGCGCCCGACAGGCAGCTCACCGTGACCTTCTCCTTGTTCAGCCTGGTGAGCAGGATGTCAGTGTGCCTGACGATAGTGTCACCTATTACAAATGTTTGTCTCCCCTCCACAAAACCACATTGATCCATATCTGTCAATTTTGGCAACATATTTGCCATTCTTTTAGGTATTACAGACATAAACACTTTGTCACTATGGTCTAAACTTGAAATGGGCCTTATGAACCTGGGCCAGATAGGTTTTATGGTCTTTAGGTATTACAGCAACCATAGCTTTCTTCCAAGATGTTGGTGCATTCCCTACTTTTAAAATACTGTTAAAACCTTCCAGATCTTTATCACTTTCTTCCCTCCCAGCTTCCAAACATCCATAGTTATACCACCTATTCCTGGAGACTTTCCTGTAGATTGATTATTTGTCACAATTTTTAGCTCATCTTCTCCTGTCTTAACTGTTAGTTGTTGAGCATCATCTACCTCTAACCTTCACATAAAGAAGTTTTCCATAAATATTTTCATTTGAGCTATTTCTTGATTTCTGCATTCTTCTGCTTTACACAAAGACAGTTAGCATAGTGACTAGGCAACAGAAATTAGAAAGGGTTGTTGCCAAACTTAGGGAGCTAATATAAAAAAACAGTTGCTTAATGGCAATCTTTCCAAATGTATGCATATTATCCAGATACTGCCTTATTTTCTTTTTAAAATTCTGCAGTTTTTTTTTAAATTCTGCAGTTGTACATCTCCTTATTCTGTTTGATGCCCCTTATTCTGCAATACATTAACATTTATTGGCCCATCTTAATAATAATTCTTACTTCTCAATCAGATCTTTCTTTTATTTTTATGCTATTTTAAACTCTACTTTCTTTTCAACTAAATGCACATGTTCCTGTGAAATATAAATTCTGTCTAGTCTATCCCAGTTTTGTATCTTGGAGAATAATATGTAAATTCTCTCAGAGTTCCTACTGTAGAATTCATGTCTTCCATACCAAATATTTTCATATTTTTTTCAGAAATCTACCCTCTTTTGCAATATTTTCCCTTTTAGGTCCTGTAGATACATCTTCACTGTTGCAACTCAAGTTCCAGTCCTATATAAGTAATATTTCCTGATGAAAGCTGATTATTTCTCCCAAAATTTTCTTAAGCTTCATAATAGTAATTTTAGGTGAAATATAAATATGTGTCAGTGTAATCTTCTTCCCTTGCCAGTAGCCCCTTAGTACCACACATCTACCGTTATCTTTTTTTTCTTCTCTTTGTGTCAGTATTGAAGTTCTTCTAGCAATTTGTGTAAGTACTCCACTTTTCTTTGTTCCTAATATTCTAATGAATATCCATACTGAAATCCTTTCATTATCAAATTTACATGCCTTTTCCAAATGTGTTTCTTGTAGCATTGCTATTTGCACTCTGCATTTCTTAATATAATTCAGTTCAGTACTCTTACCTTTTCATCTGTACCCATGAGGCTTTTCATGTTCTAAAATAATATGGATAGAGTAGCCATTGTGATAAGAAGTTATAATACCCATATATTATATATGTCATCTTTTGTAAATGTCTATTTCCAGCTAATGTTTGGCAGGTTGATCCTTTATGCTGTTGTTTCTTGTCATCTTCATTTGAACCTATGCCACATTTTACAAGACTTTTTGTTGTAATGAAACACTTAAAAACACACCCCAGAACCTTTAACTTTAAACAAACTTACAAAACTATGTACATCTTCAAATAAATAAGTTGAATCCTCCTAAGATGAACAATTTCCCAAACTGACAGCTGTACCTACAGACATTATCCAACCTAAAAGTAAGGTTATACATGTTACAGCCTGTGCTACTACTTACACTAATTGCTGTCTGTTCTTGTATTATCTTTATTCCCCTTCAAGATGAGAAAAACAGATAGTAGACTTTCAGAAAACATTAGCTTTTAGCCTTAAGAAAAAAGTGCACTGGGTATCTTAAAATAAAACTAAATTATACACTCTTCTATTAAATGCACTTAGGTGTTTACATACCAGGAACACTGCTATCTCTTATTCACTTCCAATAATTTCAAACTTTATTTTTCACTAAGTTGCTTGACCTATACCTTTTGGTTTTATGTTTCTCTCAGCAAACAATGTCCAGAGCTCTCAAGGTTTATTGCCTGAGCCTGTAATCAACTTGTCTCCATTGAAACATAAGACCAGAAGGTACATCTACCCATTCTGCAGATTTCCAAACTCACACTGAACATTTATTTTTTTAAAGAAAAACTTTTCATTACATTCAAAGTAGTCTCTTACTTTTTAGCACACATGCTTACACAAGAAACTTTTTATTAGACTAAGTCATGGGCATTAGTCCAGACATTCACATATGCAAAAGTAAGAGAAAACATCTCAACTCAATATATATTGTAATTAGTGCACTTTTATATCCCAACCCCATCCCAAGATTACAGGATATTAACATGAATATGCTTTTGTCCAGCTGTTCTTGTTTTTCTTCATTGTAATTCCTACATTTCTTAAAACTAAAGCAGAAAAAAGAGTACTTGTTTGCTTTGTTATCTTTATCACATACAACAGTCACTGAAAATACTTTACTATATAACATGCAATTTATATCATGAAATGTTTTATACAAATTCTAAGAACAACAATTTTCTTACTTACAGTTAATCTTTTTGCCTTCATTTTTTCCCTTTAGTGTCCTTCCAGACATTAATGACATGAAGTGGGGTATATGCTTTCAGTCTCCCACATTTAACAAACTCAATGAAAGTCCAATCTTTCTTAGCCAGTTTTTCTTGTAAAGCCATACTTAATGTGAGTGGTGTTTTATAGTCTCACATTTATTCACTAATTTTAGTGTTCTGGTTTTCTTTCTGTTCATTTCCATCTCCCAAGCCCAGACTCCAGTTCATGTCTGAGGTACTCTTGATTCTTCAAGCCAACTCCTGTGCTTTTTTCTGTATATCAAGTAATTTCCTTTGAAACATTGGAAAAGGTTTCAGTGGCAAAGTCTCTCTATGGCCTTTATTATCAGAAAAATGAAAAGCAGAGTCCCCTTCTGTTTGATGGCTCACTTTTTGTTGGACAAACTTTGGATTTTCTCCTTAGCCTGTTCTGCATAAAAAAAAAATAACTTTGATACTCCAGGAAAAAAAATTCTTAAGACAACTGGATGCAATAGCTTGAATATCACACCTGCCTATCAACATTCCCTATTTGCTGAGATAAATGTGCTTCTCTTCTGCCTGGTGTACAGTGAATAATCATTTTCCGCAAACACTCTACTGACTCCAGTGTTTAATAGTTTCCCGTTCTGCCACAGTTTTTTTCAGGCTCAACTCTTTCTGCTAGTATGATTGCATATTTTGCTAATCCAGGTCTTGACTGCTTTCTTATGGCCAGGTTTGATGCATACATACAGTGTGCCCTATACTTAAGAAATCCTGCTGTGGAATACTAATCCAGTTACTTATTTGTGCTTTCATAAAATTAATTTTTTCTGTTCATTCCAGTTTCTTTGGTACAGCAGAAAATATCAGGTTTTCTCTGCCTGCTCTGTCCTCTAACTCATCCTTTTTTTGAAACAGTTCTTCTTGAGCAGTCTCATACTCAGCCAGCCTTTTCTTCATTTTGACCTCTGATTTTTGCAGTTTTATCAGTTCATTTCAATAGCTGTTTAGGCTTCTTTCATTTTCCATGCTTTTATTTGATTTGATATACTCCTTCAGTGTTTCATTTATTTTAATAACTCTGAGCACATTTTATTTCTTTTTTTTCTCCAAGTTACTGGAAGCCATCTCTTGTACCAAAGCTGGAGCTTGAACTGCTTTTTTGCTGAACAGCTGCAGAATTCTTCCCTGTCAGTGTTGTGTCCTCTCCTTTCCTGGTTGATTTTCTTTCAGGTTCTTTAAATGTCTTCTTTGTTGGCATTCAGAGTACTAGGCAGAAGCTACATTTTACCCCAAAAACAGTTTCAATGTCACTCCTTTTTCTCAGTTTCTGTTTTTACACTGGGAGAGCTGAAGTTAAACTGTTGATCAGTGTGCAGCCATTTTAGAAGTCCAAGCTCAACAAAGGTTTTAAACCAGACTGTATGATACTATAAACAATTAATAGCCCTTTGTTAGTAGAGAGAGTCCTAGGTAGAGTTGGGCAAGTACAGTTTGAATGTCACTGTGAAGTAATAGAAAGTGTAAATAAGTGAAATAAAAAGGCAAATCGGGATTGTGTTTTCATGTTCAAAGTGAGGTTGTTTTTGGTAGTCACTTCTGAAATGGAGGCTGAAGTAGAAGGACCATATAAGAGGAGGGAGTATTTTGGAAGTGTGGGGAAGGTTAATTTGTAGAAGATATAGTTGCTTGACAGTAGAAGTTATAGTGGCCCTGTTTGAATGGTACATAACCTGTACAGAATGCATAAATGGGGAGCTTTCAGGCTATACTAAGCAGAGAGAAAATTAGTGAGGTAGGAGATTGCAGTGTGAGGCCATAAGCAAACTGAAATGGGTTATATCTGAACAGAGATAATGTGAGGGGATATCAGTTGATTGATACAGAAGGAAAGATCAACAATACAGCATGAACAAATATGAGCAAAAGCTTAGGAAGGAATATTTTAGAAGTCTAAAATTTAATATTAAAAACTGCGTTAACTGCTAGGAATAAAGTTCAGTTTGCTTTCCTGTCGTAACTTACAGCTTTGGTGTGACTGACTGTTTACCCCCAAAAAGTGTTAACTGAGATGGACAGGAAAAAAGAAAACTACTTCATGTTTATCAGATGAAATGTAGAAAATAGTATATGGTGACGTTATATGTCCCTCAATGTGAAGGAGGTATGAGCCTACTTAAAACTGATTTTATGTGTAAGCCTGCTGTCTCAGGGCTACTAAATATTTGTTTATATCAGCACAGCCAAACAAAGTGGAACTCTTAAACCATGAAGAAAAGGTTAAGATGACATCTTTGCATAGATAGTACGTGTATTTTGGAAAGGAGCGGGTATGGGAATCAAACCAGAAGTGAGTAAAAATACAGGTACCAACAGAAAGTGCCAAAAAAGCAAAATAAAGACTATAAAGAATATAAAGACTGACCAGAAGAAAAGGAGAGAAAACTGAAAAGCTCACAGTTACAGTGTAAGTACGGAGAAATGCTAGAACTACATATCGATCGAGATTTAAATCGTGAGTAGCTAAGTAAAGGTGCATTTAAACCAAGAATGGAAGGTTAATAATGGCAGCTAGGTGTTCATTCAGTTTTTTCAAAAATCTATAGAAAAAGTGGGAGATACAGGCAGATATAGTGTTCTCTAGTAAAGGACTAGAAACAAGTACTCATGTTGTCACTGATTATGGTATATTTATGCCCACAACCAAGGGAGTGTTACATTAAGGAGTATGCGAGATTATGCAAACACTACAAAATATAGGTTGCTGAGAAGTATGGGAAACACAAACCACAAAGAATTACTGAAAATGAAGAAGTACTGGGCATATGGTATCATCCAAAACCAAATGTCAAGGAAGTAGATACAAGAAAAATAGATATAGTAGTAAAAAAAAAGGGACAAAAGTATAATTAATTATTGAAATAGCTACAGCTAACAACTGCAGTTCCTGGTCAGCACAGAGATATATAGTCATAAAATACCAGGATACACAAGCAAAAACTAGAGCAGTGTGAAATAAAGATACCCAGATGGTTCCAATAGTAGTAGGAACAACAATGTTAATAAAGGATTTTCAAGGATACTTAAATAAGCTATCAGTATGTTTAACTCCATGTGATCTACAGAATGAGGCAGTTCTGGGAACATTGTGGGTGCTAAGAAGAGCACTCTTGGAAACCACAAGGACTGAAGCAATACTAATTTCATGAAATTAAATTGTGCCTTGACACAGAAAGAGGGTCCATCCCTTTCACAGTACCAGAAGTCCTACACATTTGGAGAAATACAAAAAACACATATAAAAGTTGTTAGTCAGAATGAGTAAAAGGGGAGTATACATTCAGACAAGTAGAAGAAACGTAACATTTGTTACAATAAAAAGTGTCTTAGCCTGTCAAGAGCAATCTATGTATCAGTTATAATGAGTTGTAGGTCTTCACTCTTTTGTGGTAGCTTCTAGAGTAGGTGCTTAGAAAATAAAATAAAATACAGAGTACATGCCTGCAGATTGGGAGCTGGCAGATTGTTAATGTAATCAAAAATCAACATAAAAGAAAGAAGAAATGTCACGAATAGTATATTAGGTAGTAGCATGCATTGTGTAGTCTAAATAAGTTGAGGTATGCAGAATAATAAATAAGAGAAGAAAAGTGCAACTGAGATATCTTGAAATGGGTGAAGTAAGCTGTATGAAGTTAGTGATGGAAGCAGTGTATAGATAGGTAAGCCAGAAAACTCCGGAGTAGATGCACACATGGGACTGCATGTAGCGGTGAATCTCCTGTTTCCTAGTCAGCAGTTTATCAAGAAGAGTTAAGTGCTGATGCTTGTGTGTGTGTGTGTGTGTGTGTGTGTGTGTGTGTGTGTGTGTGTGTGTGTGTGTGTGTGCGCTTGTGTGATTGCTTCATAACAGCTAATGTTAAGTTGTCTATTTTGCCTTCATTCTTGCTGGTTGGGTTTGGAGCCGATCCTCGGCTCCAACTCGGCCATCTTCAAAAGCTCGATAGCTGCTTACTGGCTAGAGGCCCCCTCCTATATCCCATGATACCTGGTGCTAGATACCCAGATCTCATTTGCCGCTTCTGCTACGAGGTTGCGTTTACTGGCTCAGGTCGTAATTTTCACTTTGTTCTTATATTTAGGACCTTTTTGTACTTGTTAGGTATACTTTTATTGTTATAGCTCAGAGTAGATTCGATAGCAGTTTGTTAGTGTTTATCCCCCCTTCTAAACTTGTTTTCTCCTTAGAGAGTTTTTCCTTTCCCTCCTCCACCCCCGTTTACCTTTCAAAGTAAGCCATTTTAGTTAGAGGCTTATCATTGTTTTATTTTTAAGGTAGACAAAAGTTTTCCTTTTAGTAAATTGTGGTAGCTTGTAGGTCTTCTTAATTAGTGTGTGTGTGTGCTGTTAAGGTGTGGTAACTTGTGTGAATTGTGTGTATTTTTTTTCAGTTACCTACTCTCCACTCTACTTGTTATTTGTATTTGATTTTCCTTTACAGGAATGTCTAAAGATACAAAAGTGTCGGGATTCAAGAAGTGTGACTCATGCTGTCAAAAAATGTCTCTGACAGATGGTCACACTTCTTGTGTCTACTGCTTGGGCTCCCTACACCTGCAGGACTCTTGCTCGGTGTGTCACGTCTTTAGTCCAAGAGTTCTGCAGGAGCGTAGGAATAAGCTTATCCTGAGTGGTTTGCTTAAACCTGAAGGATCACCGGCCAAGACTCAGTCAGTGAAACCTTCTAGGCCATCGAAGCCGTCGGCTCCCAGCTCGGAGCTGTCGCCGGGTATGGCTTCTGCTTCAACTTCGGTTCCGGCTGGAACCGAAGTACCTATCTCTATGTCAACTTCGGCTCCAACTGGAGCCGAAGTACCTATGTCTCAGTCGGCTCCGACTCTTCCATTGGAACCGTTAGGGAGTCGGAAACACTCCAGGTCACCATCGTTGGAGTCAATACACTCGGCTCCAGGGTCACCCTTATTGCAATCTGAGCAGAGTCATCGATCCCACTCTTCTCGGTTGTCTAGGCTATCTGACCATGATTTGGAGAGAGTGGTGAGCGGGCTTTTAAAGTCGCAGGCCCTGGCAAAAATGCTATCCAGCCCCTCTAACCAGGGTTCAGCTCAACGTGTTTCTCCAATAGTTCCTCCTTCGACTCATCCCTTGAGTTCAGAGCCGGAGCATGCTGTGGCTGGAACCGTGGGTCCGTCGGAACCGATACCTCCCTTTTGGGTGCCGTTGTTGGCTCCGATCTCTTCCATGGTGCCGTCCTTGGAGGGATCTGGGTGCCGGGACTCCCTCGTCGGCCCTGAGGGGCCGAGTGGCATCGGACCCTTGTCCGACCCCATTCTCCCTCTTGGAGCTTCGGCACAGGTGAGTTCAGCTCCTACATCAGCTTCAGAGCTGTCCCTTTCGGTGCCAGGAAGGATTCCGGTCTCTTCGGAGCCGGAGCCTTCTATGGCATTGGGAAGGGGCACCTTTGAGGTCATGAGGAGTGTGCTGGCATCTGAGTCAGCCTCACGTTCGGCCTCATGGGCTCCTCCCCCCATGGTGCCTGCTCCTGCCTCTGCCCCTCCTCCAGACCCCAAGCGTGGGGAACAAGCGCTCCAGGACACCCTATTGTGTGTATCTTCCTCTTCCGAGGACTCCCCTGTTCATTCAGAGGAGCCCCCTTGAAAGAGAAAATGCAAGAGGAAGCATGTTGACTCCCCTGAGTCTGTCACTTCAGATACCAATTTGGAGGAGTCGGAAGGGTCCCCGAGATCCCCTTCTGAGGACGTCTCCTTCTCAGACATCCATGAAATCCTTAGGGAAAGGGGGAACTGGACTACCCTTAACCCTTCCGAGGATGAGTCGGTATTCCTGGACGCGTTTGGTTCCCAACCCTCCACCTCCTGGGTGTCTCCGGCTTTCGATCCACTGATGTCGGTGGTGGCTCGAAAGGCGTGGTCAGCTCCAGACACAATGGAACCAGCTCCCCGTAGACCCACAAAATTCATCACCGCCCCTCTGGACAAGCAATTTCTGACCAAGGGTGTTCCCATTGATGCTATGGTGGTAGCAGCGGCCACTAAAAAGGAGTTGGCTGAAACTTCTTCGCCTGTCCATCCCCCTAATAAGGAATCTAGGACGATGGACAGATATGGGAAGCAGATGTTTTCCTCAGCGACCTTTTCCATGAGGTCTCTGAACTATTTGTGCCATTTTACCCACCTTCAAAGGGATCTCCTTAAAGAGTTAGGAGATACCCTTCAAGATCCATCAGCTGCGGGGGCTCAGGCTAAGATTGCCTCCCAGCTGGCGACTCTAAATTCTGTAGTAAACTCCTCCATGCGGCTCATCTCTTATGCAGCCAATGGAGCGAGTAGGGCTGCAGGCACAGGTGTGACTTTGAGGAGACACGCTTGGATGCGGTTATGCAACTTTGCGGAACCCTTTAAGACGTCTTTCACCAACACCCCCTTTGATAGTTCTGCTCTGTTTGGACCACAGGTGAAGGATA
Organism: Protopterus annectens; assembly: GCF_019279795.1. Taxonomy (NCBI): domain Eukaryota; kingdom Metazoa; phylum Chordata; order Ceratodontiformes; family Protopteridae; genus Protopterus; species Protopterus annectens. The sequence goes on along the minus strand of NC_056726.1, from coordinate 526,700,136 downwards.
CCCTTACCAGGTGTGAGCAGGAAGGCAAGACTCTCTCTGCCGTTGGAGTCCATTTTTCCACTCCTTCAAGACCGTATCCCAAGGGTCAGAAGAGTGGGAAGATGTGGTTCCGGAAATCCCAGGGAGCCGTGCCTGACACACGTGGAGAGTTCCCCTCCAGGGGCAGAGGAGGGAACAACAATAGATCCCCGCCCTAGGGGCAGAGGGGGTCCGCCAAATTAGGGCCAAAGAGAATCCTTCTCTGACAGGACCTTCCAGCATCCCTGAAGTGCTGCCCGGCTGTCCACCTTCGGAGGCAGTCGGGGGAAGATTATCGCTGTACCCAGAAGCCTGGCAAAGTATAACAAAAGACAAATGGGTATTTTCTATCATATCCGAAGGCTACAAAATCCCCTTCTTTTGCACTCCCTACATTCCCAACAAATCCCTTCCAGATGTTCCACCCAATCTAAGGGATCAAGCAGTTCAAGAAATTTCAAAACTGCTAAGAAAAGTAGCCATCCAGTTAGTCCCAGCAGACCAACAAGGATCCGGAATTTACTCAAGGTTCTTTTTGCTACCAAAAAAGACAGGGGATTGGAGACCCATTCTGGATCTCAGCAGACTAAACAGGTCTGTTCAAGGAACGAAGTTCTGTATGGTCATGCTACAGTCCATTTTGCCCTTTCTGGGTCAGGACAATTGGATGTGCTCCATAGATCTTCAGGATGCGTATTACCATATCAAAATGCACAGGCACTCCAGAAGATTCCTCCGCTTCCGGCTGGGAGCCAGTGATTATCAGTTCAGAGCGCTGCCCTTTGATCTCACCACAGCCCCCAGGGTGTTCACCAAATGTTTGGCAGTAGTCACTGCTCACTTGAGACGTCAAGGATTCCAGGTATTTCCACATTTAGATGACTGGCTCCTTACTGCAACCACCAGGCATCACCTGCTGCTAGCCAGAGACTACACCATCCAAACGTGCTCCACTCTAGGCATCAAAATAAATTTTGAAAAGTCTGCATTGTCTCCTTGTCAATCTATCACCTTTATAGGCGCAAACTTAAACACAAAGGACATGTCAGCGACTCTACCAGTAAACATAGTGTTAGCCATTCGACGACATGTACAGGTCTTATTAGGATGCAAAAAGATTCAGGCCAGATTTGTCCTAAAAACATTGGGTTTCATGGCAGCGGCTATAATACTAGTCCCCCTCGCACGCTTTCATATGAGGATTCTTCAGTGGATGCTGTTCACACAATGGTCTTTCCAGCAACTCCCGATGTCTCACAGGATAATGATCACACAGTCATGCAAAAACCAACTTGTTTGATGGATGGTTTCCCCATCATTACACCAGGGCAGACCATTCGTTCTTCCTCCCCCAGTAGCCAACGGTGACCACGGACGCCTCACTGATCAGGTGGGGGGGGGGCATATTAAGGGCAGAACAGTCCAAGGCACCTGGCAGCCTCATGAGTACCATCTGCATATCAGTGTCTTGGAGATGAGAGCCGTGGTTTTAGCATTGCAAGCTCTTCAGAACTCTCTTCCCACCGGGACCATTGCAATTCAAACAGACAATATGTCAGTGGTATGGTACATCAACAAGCAGGGCGGAACGAAGTCATACCCCTTATGTCGAGAAGCACTCAGACTTTGGCAGTGGGCGATCTCTTCCCAATGGTTTCTGATAGCAGCGCACATCCCTGGGAAGTCCAACGTTATAGCAGACAAGCTGAGCAGAGCAATTCTCATGCCTCATGAGTGGTCTCTCAATCAGACTGTGGCGGACAGAATCTTCCGCAAATGGGGTCAGCCTTTCTGCGACCTTTTTGCCACCTCCTTCAACAGCAAGTGCGACAATTTTTTCTCTCTCCTACCTCTTCCCGGACACCTCCCCAGAGACGCTCTAGTTCACGATTGGCCCCAGGGACTTCTTTATGCATTCCCTCCATTCCCCCTGATTCCCAAACTAATTCAGAAAGCTACCACACTGGGATGCAAGATGATCCTCATTGCCCCTTACTGGCCTTGACAAATTTGGTTCCCCTTCCTGCATCATCACCTTCTGGAGCAGCCCTGGACCCTGGACCCAATTCCAGATGATCTGATCCATCAGTCGGGTGGGCTGCACCAATCTCTTCAATCTCTCCAGCTCACTGCTTGGTTTCTCCACTTCCGACTTTAGCCAGGCTTCCCAACATCTCCCATTTGGTGCGTGAAATCATCTTATCCTCGCATAGGTTGACCACTAAAAAGACTTATGCTAGTAAGTGGAAACGTTTTTCCTTATGGGCAGAGAACAGAATTATAGTTCCCTTCTCAGCCCCTGTGCACCATATTTTAGATTTTCTAGCAGAACTTTTTCGAACTGGATTCTCTTCTGTCACGATTAGAGTTCAGCTAGCTGCAATTTCAAACTTTCATACGGGCCTATCTGATTCAAGCATCACGTCCCATAAGCTTTGTAAAGCCTTTCTGAAGGGGATCACTCTACTCAGGCCCCCAGTAAGAGATCCCCTGCCTCCGTGGGATCTGAATTTGATTTTAGCTTCCCTGATACTGCCCCCCTTTGAACCGGCAGCTTCTTGTTCCTTGAAGTTTCTTTCTTGGAAAACCCTTCTTTTGGTTGCAGTTACGTCGGCCAGAAGAGGTTTTGAACTTCAGGCTCATTGTGTTCGTCCTCCTTACCTAGTTTTTCACAATGATAGAGTTTCTCTTCGGACTAATCCTTCCTTTCTCCCAAAGGTTAGTTCTGATTGTAATTTGAATCAGTCCATTGAACTGCCCGTTTTCTTTCCAAATTATTCCAGCAAGGCAGAATACAAATTACATCAGTTGGGCATCCATAGACAATTACGCTTTTACTTGCTTAGAACCAAGCAATTCAGAAAATCAGACCAGTTGTTCCTGTCTTACGCTGAAGGAAAACAAGGCATGCCAGTGTCAAAAGTCACCTTATCTAGGTGGTTGTCTTCTACTATTACCTTTATATGTCAGTTGAGAAATAAAGACCTTCCTGCTAAACCCAAAGGTCACTCCACCAGAGCTTTAGCTACTTCTGTGGCTTTTCAGGCTAGATTGCCAATGGAAATTATTTGTGCGGCAGCTACCTGGGCTAATCCACATACCTTCATTTCACATTATAAGCTGGATATGGCCTCCAGGAGCAGAGCTGATTTTGGTTCCACTGTTCTGAAGAGTCTGTTCCGATGAGCCACCCAGGATTGAGGTGCTAGGGACGCTGTCCCAACCAGCAAGAATGAAGGTGAGAAGAAGACAACTAACATGGAACGTTATGGTAGATACATAACTTCTTATTATCACTCCATTCACAGGTTTTTTTCATCACAAACATGTCTGCTACCTTTACATAGTTAATGACGTCAAAGAGACCCAAAAACACTGAGAAAATGGAACAAAGGCATTTGTGTATTTCCCGGATGAAGTGTCTTTCCCTGCCTACATACACAAATTAGAAACACCACTTGTTGTGTACAGATATTTCTTGTAAGTGTTTCTTGCTTGATACTTGAAAGTAAATTCCTTTGCCTCAGATGAATCTATTCTGCCTGGCTGCCAGTTAAATAACTGATTCCCCACTGTTGTTCTTTGCATGAGGTGAATCTTTTTTGCTTGTTACACAGTTAACTGAATCCCCAGGATGTAGGTGGCCTTTATTCTTTGTAATTTATATTCTACCTACAAAGGGTAGTTTAAAGATAAGGCTGGCTTCATGCCTGTCATTCGCCAAAATTCCAAGGTAACATTCCATGCATGTAAAGTGAATTAAACAAAACAAAATAGAAGTAAGCAGGGAGGATTACAGATTGCACTGTCTCAGAAATGCAGAGAAAGCTGTGAAACATTTTAATGCATTAAATATCCAGAGGGGAACATGCACATTCATGTCACTGAGATGCAAATTGGTCATGAAACCTGCTCTGAGGACTGATTTTGTTGTACCATTTCCTTTGGTTAAAGTGTAGTGTAACTGACCTGTAGAATTACACAAAGATATAAGTGATCCTGTTGAAACAATCTCTTATTAATTTTCTGCATATTATGTTTTTTTTTTTTTTGCAGTTATTACATCATCCACTTGAGTTCAAGACAAATTGTTTAGATCATGAGAACATAAAGTTTATCACCTTAAACATAGAGTATCCTCCTTGGAATTCCACAAATATACAAAAAGGAGCATGCAATAATCTGAAGGCCATTAAGGACTCAACAGGCCTAATAAATGAATCTTGTGCAGAGGTCTTAGCAGTACGTCACCTAGGGTACACATGCCAAGAAATAAAAAATGCTTCTCTCAAAAGTGAAGCCACAGAGAACAATAGTATATGCAATACTGAGTGCAGTCACCCTCAAAATATTGCAGATGAAGATTCGCTTGACTATGGAATCGTTCTACGACCTTCTGAGGCTTACTCTATCCATGGACAAGAGCCCCGGGACAGTAAGGAAAATGAGCTGTCTGCAAAAGGTAATACCTGTGAGGTTATTTCACTTAAAACCCTAAATAATATACAAGCATCACCAATAAACCAAGGACTTCAGAATGAATCTGCAAAGCTGCATTTCAGCCCAAAGAAATGGGATATTCAGATGAGGATGGAGCCAAAAAATCGTCCGCATGATGGAAACTTGGCTTTTGAGGAAGAGCAGCAGCTTACAGTGGTAGCACAGGAAACAAATATTATAGACTGGGACCCTCATTCTCGTATGCTGCACATTCCTTCCTTATCAACCGTAACAAATGATGCTTATAATAAAGAAGATGATGAAGACAGTGAGAGGCTTGACTCTGAACAAGATTCTCAGGTGGGACTTTTATCTAAAGTATATATGAAGCAGACATCAGAAGAACCATCAGAAGATGAAGAAATCTGTCTCATAAAATTTAAAGAAGACTGGGGACTGCGCATACAATTGGAAGAATAGAACACCTCTGTGAAGATTATTCCTTGCTGGCAAAATTACTAAGAAATTCACTATGATGACTAATCCAGCCTGATTACTGTTGTGATTTTTTCCATTGGTGAGCCTGCCCTGCCTTGCCTTTTACTGCTTTTAGCAATCATTATATATATATATATATATATATATATATATATATATATATATATATATATATATATATGAGACAAAGAAAATTACTGGAGAGATGCCATCACTGTTACTGTTAATTATGAGTGTAGTGTGGAAATGAGGTATCATCCCTGATGCAGCAGAAATGGTATCTCATTCTTTGCACCTCACTGTGGTTTTGCTGTTAGATAGCAGAAACATAGGACGTTGTACTTGATCTGGCTAAGAGTATAAGGTTGCAACAGTAGTACTGCAAAGCATTTTGTCATAAATTTTGTATGATGCTTTATGGCTGCCTTATCCGTTTTAGCAACCCTGGATATGAAGGACGTATGGTTACATTTTAAAAGTACAGAACACAGTTTGGCACACACTGTTAATTAATAATCATGGGGATTCTTTCCTTCATACTTCGTCATTCTACAATAATTTTTATAGAGAACAGACCATTGTTGTTTCATGGCTAAGGTTGCTCTCAGATCCTATTTTCTGATCTGTGCCAACAAAATGATATTCATATTGCCTACAGATAACACACCTACATTTTTCAAGACTAAATCTCAAATATAACTTTTGTAGTGTGGTACCAAAGCCTTAATATTGTATTGTATATAGCAAATTGGTTTTCTGGCAGGCTTTGCTGCTTTCCTTGGTAATCCAGTTTTTTATAAATCTTTCAAGTGAAGTACAGTGTGTACTTCCTTTGAGAAGAAATGTGCATCTACCCTTTCTATAGCCTGTACCTGTACTATCAAGACGGAACTTTCCTGCATGAATGAAATTAAAATAAAAGGTGGAGCAGTCTCATCCATAGCAGTCAAAGTGTATGCAGATTTCCCTGTTAGAACAATACCAGGTAGAAAGTGTAACGTGGATGCTTCCACAGAGCTTCTTATTTCAAAGGAAAAACACGCATGACAGTAGGTCTTTTGAAACGGGAATGTCAATTAATGCAACTCTGATAAGCTGCACTTAATATGTGAATTGCAGTTGCTTTGGCCTTAAATGTGAACATGTTCCTTTACCATCTTCTGCAATGAAAAAAAAAAGTCTTTAATGTTAACATGGAAATGGCTAATGGCTTTACAAGACTTAAGCAGCAATATTTTTCTGGCTCTGTACCATAATTAAATTCCTTGCAGGTTAATACTCATTGTCAACCATTAGGATAGTATTGGAATTTCAGAAGAAATGCCATTGCAGTGCACTGCTTTGCTGAGTAAGTTTGCACGATTATAATTCTTACTTTGAAAGCCTGTTGTTTTCTAAAATATGACATGCCACTGCCATAAGTGGACACAGGTGTGTACATCAAGAAAACCTAAAACCTCATTCCTTGCTGTTGTACAAGCAAACAACTTCAGGCCAGTTCACTTTTCTAGTTTTGTACAGCAACTGATATCGGGACACATTTGTCTCAACAGAGTTATATTTTTACAGGAATTTTTTTTTAATAAAGTGAATAATGGCCCTGCATATTTACATCTGTACAGAAAAACCATAATTTAAAACCAGAAATAAATTATATCTTTGTGTAATGGAATTTATATGCATGCATATGTGAAACTGTCAATGAGCTGGTCTGCTGGTATAGTGGGCATTTCCAGTTCTTCCTAGTTTTACATGAGCAAACAATGGCTCACATTTCTGATAATATATCGTAATACTAAGTTTAGCTTTCAAAAGCAATCTTTTCAGACTATAACTTGTTGGAAATGTGTGTAATAGAAGAAAAATAACTCAAAGCATTTGACTTTATGTTATGTTTGTTTGTGAGTGATAGTGTTCAACATACACTTAGTTGATGAAGCAGTAGAACTTTATATTTTTCCTCAGTTTTATCAAGACAGAGCAAGGACCCCTTCAGTCCTCATCATGTACGTATTATAATGCTGCAAGTTGTAATCCAGTTAAAATAGTCTTAATTCACAGCTTCCAGCATATTTATTTATAAGACTTATGCACAGACATTTTATGCACCAAAAAGTTTCCCAGTGCGAAGTGCCCTATGGTCATATTCACCAGAAGGAAGTACCATGAAGGAATACACATTTAAAAAGGGCATGGATACTGTATTACCAAATAATATGATTGTTTTCTTCTGAATTATTATATTATTTCTTCAAGATTTATGTTCCTATGTATGTAATTTTAGGGGGTAAATGGCTGTTATGAAAGAACTTTAGGCAGGGCTTTAATTAACTGCAAAGTATATGTACAGTGTGGCCAAACTTGCATCTTCTGTAAAATATTTTTTATTACAAGTCATTAAGAGTGCTTGCATAGTGTTCTTATGTTTATTTTTGTATAAATTGATTTAATAAAGGTGGCAGTGTTTTATGTGTGACATGTTCTTTTAGATTTTTTAAAGAAATTTTTCTTTTTAATTGGATATTATCACTGTCATTGAGTCTGGGTCTCATTTCACACTGTTTTTTATGGTTATCTTCATGTTGAGCTATACTTTTTGTTATTTTTGTTATTTATACTCTGTAGAATTTGGTGATGTAGCTATTTCTTTGGGTCTGAATAGTAATGCAGTTAGCACATTTATGACTTTGCAGAGCAAGGGTACCATATGGACCATAACTGCACCTTTTACTGTCCTCAAGATGTTTCAACCACTATTAATATCATGGCCATCAAGATGGTGAAGCAGAGGTACCAGAAAGTGCAAAAGTATTTTATTAATTGTAGTATTAATCCTAACCTTAACTGCTGTAGCTATGAGTTTCATTAGTTGGACAAACTACATTTCCATTCCTGCATTGCACAGTTACTTCTATAAACACTGCACTTCAGGAACCTTGCTTTTCAAACTAAAATTATAGATTAACTCCATGGTTTTGACTGTCTATTTGGTCCATTTACGGTTATGGAAGCCTGGGTTTAATATCTATTCAGACAGATATACTGTGTTTTTTCTTGCAGTCATCCATGTTGGTATGGGTTGTTTGATTCCTTTATTTAAAACTTGATGCAGGCTTTTTTTACATCTCGGATTCAATCAATATAGAATGGATCTGCTGAAATGATAGTTTAATTTCACAGGTAATATATAGAGCTTTTGTGCATGTGTGCATTGTGCCACATGCTCTCTCCACATGTTCACATATGGCTGCTAGATGTCTGAGCAGTTTCTGACTTTAACTGTCATTTACATAATTGTGACTGTTTAACAGATAATTTGAGTGATGGTGCAGAAGAGATTGTTGATTTTATAAGCATGTTGCAAGATGAGTTGTGATGAGAAATGTTAGGGTTGCATCAACTAAGTATATATAGCTTTAGATACTTTCCAGACTTTGTTTAATTTGAATATATCTTGCAGATGTAAATGTGGAACATAAATGCATTGCAAATTAGATGTTTGTATTGCAGTTAGATTTAAGCCTTAAAGGAAAGAACAAAGACCTGCTTTGGTAAGTTGTAGATCCTGTAGAGTTTAAATATGTTTCTTCATTGAAAACATTTTTACCATGGCACTAGGCATTTTTGTACATTGTGCATACCTTGGTAATGTTTTTTATGACTTTATTTTCACTTTAGACATAAGCACACATGTATTAACAAAAAAGAAAAAAACACCGTAATGTTTTTTCTCATGAATTATACATTGCATACACGTTTATTTTTCTCTTTATAACAACTGATGTGAAGTTGCCCTATTTCGCCTTCATTCTTTACTGATGGGTTCGGAACCAATCCTCTGTTCTGACTCGGCCGTTTATACAAGCTTGAGGTCTTCAACTAGCTCATGGCTTATTCCCTATCCCATGATGCTCTAGTGCCTTCCCCAGATCTCGTTTGCCGCTGAAACAAATTGGGTGACTTTACTAGCTCTGGCTAAGTTGAATGCATTTTTCTTCTGCTTTTTTGTACTATCATTAAAAATAGTGACTTAGATTAGTAGTGTCTGGTGTGAAAATTCTTAGAGTGCATAGTTAAGTTAGTTTGTAGTACTAGTTAGTGATTTCTGGTCATTTTGTATCCAGGCCTACATTCTCCCTATCCCGTTAGTCAAGTAGTATTACTTCGTTTTGCATTGACAGTTGATAGAACTTGTTAAAAACTTACTTTAAAAACATTTTACTTGGGTTAGCTTTCCTATCACTTCAAGATTGCCTTTCTCTGTGTGCTTGCAGTGTGACTGTCACTTCGGTCAAACAGTTGCAATTTGTATAATTTAGAGGTGAGCTGTTTGTTGTAAAATTTGCTCTTTATTGTAGCACCAAAGCCCGTTTAAGTTAGGGGGCTTTTTTCTTCCTTTTCGTGTGTGATTCTTAGTAGTTTAAAATACTATAGTTCAAAATTTTTATTACAGCAGAGCTCGTTTTAGTTAGAGGGCTTTTTCTTCTTCTGTGTTGCCAAAAAAAAAAAAAAAAGGTTTTATTGTTAAGGTATAGACTGAGATTCTTGTAGTGTACCTCTTTTTCGGTTCTTAATTGTGGATATTTTTGCATATTTACTTCCAGCTCATTCAAACTAGAGAGCTGCAGGGACTGTATTGACAGAACTATATTGTTGTCTTTTCAACTGTTATAATGTCCAAGGCTAAAGAAGGTAAACCTTCTGGTTTCAAAAAGTGCCCAAAATGTAACTAGAAGATGTCAATCACATATGGACACACAGACTGCATTTATCTTACAGGAGTCATGTGCCATATGCCACTCCTTCAGCTCCAGGGTACTTCATGAGAGGAAAATAAAATTGATATTAAGAGGTTTGGTTAAATCTTCCTTTACAGAAGGCCTAGAACAGGGTCAAGGTTTCCATAAAAAGTCAACTTCTCCTACATCTGACAAGACCAAAAGTGCAAAAAGATTATCCTCTTCTACCTCAGAAGGACCAGAGCCATTAAAGAAAGCACCAAGAATGTCTCCCAACAGTTTCCAAACCTATTGGTTCCGAGGAACCGTCTGCCTTGGCTCCACTGGTTTTCGGAGACGGTTTTGCAAGTTAGGAGGTGGTTACAGCATCCCAGCTCCATCATCTCAATCCTCTAAAAGTCTCACTGATTTGGATGTGGATCGTGTGGTGCAGAGACTATTGAGGATACTGGCTCTGGCAAAACTTTTGTCAGAACCAACCCAGAGGGCCTTGGATCCAACCAGCCCTCTCCTTTCTATTTAGATTCCTCCTCCGACCCGAGCTGCGAGATTGGAGCAGGAATGCACAGACCCGATTGTGGTGGAACCGTTGAAGCAAAGACCTGCTCCAGGATCTTCGACCCTGACTGCTCCAACTACCTCGGTGCCATCCGAGGGGTCTAGGAGCCAACATTCATTGGTTGGGTCTGGGGAGAAGAGTTGAGTTGTGATTTCTTCGGATCTGATCCTTCCTCTCGGGGCCTCGGCGCATGTGAGTTTGGCTCCTACCTCTGCTTCAGAGCCTACCCCTGTTGTACGGGGGGACCTTCCGGTTCTTCAGAGCAGAGGGTTTCCTTGGATCATGGGTGGGCGGCTTTCGAAGCTATGAGGAGAGCACTGTCCTCAGAGGCAGCCCCACATTCGGGTCCAACGATTCCACCCCATAGGGCACCAGTGTCCATTTCTGCACAACCGATTCCACACAGGTGTAGAGACCTAGAGCCTCAGGATGCCCCAGTGGGTGAACTCTGCTCTTTCACAACCTCTCCAGAATACCCTTCCAAAGAGGTCCCCCAGAAGAGAGCATGCAAGAGGAAGCATTTGGACTCCCCACAGGAGTCAGTCACGTCAGACACAGACCTCTCTGATTCAGAAGGGTCTCCACCGTCACCCTCTGAGGATGTCTCCTTTGCTGACATCCTAGAGTTCCTTAAAAAGAGAGGCGGCTGGAAACCCATCACCCTTTCTGATGAGGAGTCTGTTTACCTGAAGGCTTTTGGGTCTCAACCTTCCACCACTTGGGTGTCTTCGCCTTTCGATGAGCTTTTGGAATTAGTTTGTCAGAAGGTGTGGGAGTCTCCACACAGTAGAACCCGTCCCTAGGAGGCCAAATAAATTTATCACTTGCCCTGAAGATAAAACTTTTTTGAAGAAAGGTATCCCAGTAGATGCTATGGTGGTGGTGGCAGCCACCAAGAAGGAGTTGTCGGAAACTTCCACTTCTGTTCATCCTCCGAATAAAGATTCATGCACGATGGACATATATGGAAAGCGCATGTTTTCTTCAGTGACCTTTACTGTCAGGTGTGTGAACTATCTAACCCACCTCACTAGATTGCAAAGAGATCTCCTTAAGGAGCTTGGAGATATTCTTCAGGGTTCAGTAGCTGAGGAGATAGCAGATAAGGTATCTTCCCAGCTCTCCACCCTTAATTCCGTAGTGAACTCATCGATGAAGCAAGTTTCTTATGCAGCTGATGGAGCGAGTAGGTCAGCAGGTTCAGGAATTGCCATTAGGAGACATTCCTAGATGCACTTGTATAATTTTGTGGAATCCTTGAAGTCATCCTTTATTAACACCCCTTTCGATGGCTCATCTCTGTTCAGGCCTAAAGTCAAAGAGACACATACCAGGTGTGAACAGGAAGGAAAAACTATCTCTGCCATTGGAGTCCATTTTTCCACCCCTTGTAGACCCTATCCACAGGGTCAAAAGGGGGGAAAGATGTGGTTTTGGAAATCCCAGACAGCTTTTCAAGACACGTGGTGAACCTTACTCCAGGAGCAGAGGAGGAGGTAATAACGGAAGTCGCCAGCCTCGCAGCGGGGGGGGGGGGGTCTGCAGAATCAGGGTGACTGAGAATTCTTCTTCGGTAAGCCCTCTTAGTGCTCCTGAAAGGAGGCCTGCCTGCCCCACTCTGGAGGCAGTCGGGGGTCACTTATCTTTGTACCCAGATGCCAGGCTAAAAATGACAAAAGACAAATAGGTACAAAGCATCATATCCAGAGGCTACTCAATACCCTTTTCCATACCACCCCCACAAAGCAAAAGGATCCCGGATATTCCACCCAGTCACAGGGATCAAGAAACCATAGAAATTTAGAACTTGCTAGAAAAGAGAGTCATCCAGTCAGTCCCCGCAGACCGAATAGGATCTGAGACCTAGTCAAAGTTCTTCTTGGTTCCAAAGAAAATGGGATGGGAGACCGATTTTTAGATCTCAGCAGACTGAACAAATCAGTAAAAAATACAAAGTTCCAGATGGTCACACTGCAGTCGATACTTCCCTTCCTAGAAAAAAAACAATCGGATGTGCTGTTTAGACTTCCATGATGAATACTACTACATAAAAATGGACAGGCCATCCAGGAGTTATTTGCGCTTTCGGCTGAGAGCCAGTCACTACCAGTTTCAAGCTCTGCCCTTTGGCCTCACTACAGCCCCCATAGTGTTCACCAAATGTATGGCAGTGGCCACGGCTCACCTGAGGCATTCAGGATTCCGAGTGTTTCCATACCTAGATGACTGGCTCCTAACCTCCACCATGAAGCATCTACTAATACTAGCAAGAGACACCACCTTACAGCTCTTTGCCCATTTAGAGATTACTATGAACTTTGAAAAATCTGCCTTATTGCCATCTCAACATATCAGTTTTAAAGGCGCAGATTTAGACCCTACTACAATGACGGTAAAGCTTCTAATAGAAAGGATACAGACCCTTCGAGCACAAGTGTTGGATCTCCTGTGCAAAATAAAAACTCAAGCAAGGGAAGTTCTGAAAGTACTGGGCACGATGGCAGCAGCAATCAGTGTAGTTCCTCTAGCTTGAATGCACATGAGAATTTACACAGTGGTCCATGTAGGAACTCCCAATGTCTCAGCAAATAATACTGATGGAATCTTGCAAGAAAGACCTACGTTGGCTTCACTCAGACCAAGTGACATTAGGCCGACCTTCGTTTTTCCCAGCTCCACTAACCACGGTGACCACGGATGCTTCCATATAGGGTGGAGAGGCATTAGCAGGAAAGAAAAACCCAAAGCATGTGGCAGACTCATGAGGCCCACTTCCATTTCAATATCCATGAGATGACAGCGGTACTTCTAGCATTGCAAGCATTTCAGGACTCTCTTCCATTAGGAACAATTACAATCCAGACAGACAACATGTCCACTGTATGGTATATAAGCAAACAGGGAGGAACCAAATCTTATCCCCTTTGTTGAGAGGTCCTAAGAGTATAGCAGTGGGCAACGTCCTCCCAGAGCTTTCTGATAGCAATGTACATTCCGTGGAAATCCAACTTAATAGCGGACAAACTATTGATGTCCCAGGAGTGATCCCGCGAGTTAGAAGTAGCAGAAATGAGTTTCTGAAAATGGGGCCAGCCTTGCTGCAATCTCTTTGCCACGCCCATGAACACAAAATGCAGCAGCTACTTTGCCCTAATTCCCCCACCGGGGAAACCACCAAGGGATGTACTAGTCCATGATTGCCCCCCCCCCCGAGTCTCCTCTACACTTCCCCCTTTTCCATTGATATCCAAAGTTCTTCAGAAAGCCAGCCCATTGATAAGGACCTTGATACTAATAGCTCCTTACTGGCCTCGTCAAATTTGTTTCCTCTTTTTGCAGCCTCATCTTCAGGTTTATATTACGTTATCGAATGTCAATTTGTTTGAAAACATAAATATTGAACCTAATTTGCCAACTATTACTATACCGAAGGGTCAAAATATAAATTTTCAGAAAGTCGAACTGCCATAGTTGGCCCACTTCGCAGCCCGTGAGTTACTGAAATTAAGTAGTAAGTGGTGCGACGGTTAGCATTGTCGCCTCACAGCAAGAGGTTCTCCCGTTCAATTCTCGGCTGGAGTGCCTTCTGTGTGGATTCTGCATGTCCCCACAATCAAATGATGTCTAAAGACATGCAGGTAGGTGTGTGTGTGAATGGGTGTGCCATCTTTGAAGGTTGGGCATTGAGCTGACAACTCGGCACTGTAAAAATCAACTGCCAGTCATTAGCGGACCGGAGTTCCGCTGTGACGACCCCTAACTGGGATAAGCCGAAAGACATACATACATACATACATACGTGACATAGGACACTATCTTAATACACCCAACTGAAATGTAAATAGCATATGAACAAAAAAACTTCACAGTGTACTAAATCAAGAATCCACGTGTGCAACATAAACTACATTTCTAACGTATAGAAACAAATTCCCTATCGTATTTACCATAATGGTCAAAATTGAAAAAAAAAAGATATAGTAAACAAAGTATATACATTAAATGGTGTGTTCATGTAGCGGATTTACATATCTACACCTTCAGAAGCATTGCTTCAGAATTTAAAAACTCTACTGCCGAATACTCTGACCTTTTCTCCAAAACTACTTGCATTCTGTACTGTCTTTCCATAGTTTTCTTCTTTTTGGGTGACTGAGGATATCCTGCCTTTAGTTGTAGTCTTGTTTCATTAACCCTATTCTATTCTTAGTAAAATGTCAAGAACTGCGGGAATGTCAGAAATGTGTCTTCTTAATAGACATCGTAGACGCCTATGCCACCCCTCTATATAATTTTGCATTCTTGGTAATGACAACTCATTTAAGGAAGAAATATTCCAAAAACATATTGGAATATAGGTGGAAATCTTGTAACTGCAGTATTTCTAGTTTGCTGATTTCTAGGACGGCCTAATACATAAATGTCCGGAAAGTATGTCAGTAGCTCTTTACCGTCAGGTGGAAATGTTTCATAAAGGCTGTAAAAAGTGGGAATTACTTCAGTTTCACTTAAGAAAGATAGTGCTATCAGCTTTAATTGCCAGTTGGAATGTTGCACATTTTCCATACAGAGTAGACAACCCAAGAGACTGAACCTTGCACCACATAGCCTGACCAAAATGAAACAAACAGCCCTTATTTGTTACAGAACTAAAGTTATGCTTGACACTCTTAATTGCTGCCATTTCAAAGTCAGTAACAATGTACTGTACTATAGGTTTGTAACTAACTGACGACAACAAATCAAATACACACTCCCACAAGTAGTTGTAAGCTTTTAATAACTTCTTAGACATTAAGCAGTACACTAACGGTAAACTTTTGCTATTTCCTCCAAATGTAACCAATCCCTGTATGGTATATAGTTGTCGGCAAAGACTTCCAGTAGTCAAAAATATACCATCCATAAACCAGATTTTAGTGGAACACAAATTCTGTAGATTTTCTTTAATAGTAAATACTAATACATGTGTATTAGTATGTAAATCTACTATTTTCTTTTGAATGAATGTACCTTCTGTTAAAGAGTACTTTGTAGTGTCTACTGTGCTTAGTGTTATAGCTGCGGTACTGTAAGTATTCTGTCTGACCTGTTTAACTTGTAACATGAATCGTCTTGATGGTAAACTTACAATACTTTCCAAAGAAGTATTTGCTACAACATCATCTACTAACAGTGCTGGTGTGTTTTTACTTAATCGAGCACTTTCTTTTAACTGATGACATGCTCGTTATTTCAGTACTTCAGTTACATGATGATGTGCAACTGACTTTAACAGCACTTCCGGATCTGCTACTTTAACAGTGATTGCCCTCCCTTTACATTTCTGTAGAACCTTTAATCTACAACACCAGTAATGCTTGTTTTTAACAGTATTTTATAAACTATATAGGTAGCCATCAACATGTAGCATTTGTTTATTTTTTTGGGAAGTGACTGCATTGTCCGTATTATCTACTTTGCCTGGAGATGGATGCGAAGTGTCAGCCATACTTGCAGTTCGTATGCAGTGTAACACAGAGAAACTAGCCTACTGTATGTGTATTTATATAGAGTAATTGTCAATTCTGGATAACATCTTAGAATGTTTTTTTATTTACTAGTCATGGAACATTTAATCATTTCTATAATGTTATGGGTTTTATATATAATTTATATACTTATATTTGCACTTACTTAGTGGTGGTTCTTCTTCTTTTGGCATTTCCTGGTTAGGGGTCGCCACAGTGGAACTCTGGTCTGCTAATGATTGGCAGTAGATTTTTACGGTGCCGAGGTGCCAGCCTGACACCCAGCCTTCAACGAAGGCACGTCCATTCACGCATGTCTTTTGAACGCCACTCAACCACTTGGTAACTAATTAACATTTCATGAGATGAATATGACGGGATGTCATACTGACATAAAATGTCACTAAATTTGAGTGGGCCAACTATAACTTTTCGAATATGCTGAGTTCGATATTTTAACACTTCAGTATTGTAATAGTTCAGTATAACACTTCGGTACTGTAATAGTTCAGTATATTAAGTTCGATATTTACATTTTTGAACAAATTAACGTTCGATAATATAATTTAGACCCTCATCTTCAGGAGGAACCTTGGATTCTGGACCTAATACTGGATTTTCCTGATTCATTCATTGGGAATTCCTCATCCATCCCTTCAGACCCTCAAGTTGACAGCTTGGCTGCTCCAATTCCAAATATAGCCAGGCTACAAAATCTTTCATCCGCTGCATGACACATTTTAATGTCTTCAACAAGAAGGTTATAGCTTAGTAAATGGAAAAGATTTTCAGTTTGGGCATTGGAGAATCATATTGACTCTTATTCAGCATCTATACATTCTATTCTGGAGTTCTTGACAAAACATTTTAATGCGGGGACTACTGCAGCGACTATCCGAGTTCAATTGGCAGCAATTTCAAAATTCCACCTTAGAATGATGGACCAAACATTATGTCCCAAAGATTGTCTGAAGCTTTTCTGAGAGCCACTAATCATCTGAGACCACCTATTAAACCCCCACTACCACCATGGAATCTTAATTTTGTTCTCTATAGGATAATTCTTTCACCCTTTTGAACCTGCATCATCATGCAAATTGAAGTTTTTGACATGAAAGGCTATCTTTTTGGTAGCCATCACTTCAGCTAGGAGGGTATCAGAACTACAAGCATTAAAGATCAAGCCCCCTTACCGGTTGTTCCACAATGACAGGGTAACATTATGTACAAACCTGTCTTTCCTACTGAAGGTATGTTCAGAGTCCAACCTAAATCAATCCATAGACCTACCAGTTTTTTTCCCTAAATATGGCAGTAAGGCAGAATATATGCTACACCAACTTGATGTTCATAGACGATTACGTTTCTATTTGCACAGAACAAAAGGATTTAGAAAGTCTGATCAACTATTTGTTTCATTTTCACCTGCATCAGTAGCTAAAATCACCTTATCTAGGTGGCTATCAGACTGCATTTTATACACTTACAATTCAGTGAATAAACAACTGACAAGCAAAATAAAGGCTCATTCTACTAGGGCAATTTCCACCTCTTCTGCATTTCGTGCCAAGTTGCCAATATATACCATTTGTGCAGTGGCCACTTGGGCAACGCCTCATATCTTTATCAGTCATTACAAAGTAGATTTGGCCACCAGAGAGAGGGCCTCTTTCAGGTCCACTGTTCTGAAGAATATACTCCGGTGAGCCACCCAAGAAGATGGTGCAAGGGACGCTGTCCCATCAGTAAAGAACGAAGGTGAGATAGGACAACTTCACATAAAGAAGTTATGTATCTACCATAACGTTCCATGTGAGTTCTCCATATTGCCTTCATTCTTGCGTCCCACCCTTCAACCCCCAGCCCGTGGCTTATAGTGAATCAGGAGGTGTCTGATTAGCATCTGTTTGGCTTTGACCCTAGTCTGGTCTTCTAAATAGTAGGGGAATTTTATATATACATGTATATATATATATATATATATATATATATATATATATATATATATATATATATATATATATATATATATATATATATATATATATATATATATATATATATATATATATATATATATATATATATATATATATATATATATATATATATATATATATGGTTCTAGGACGGAAGATCGAAACAGACAAGACTGACACCGACATCACTGGCCTTAAAACACCGACATCGAAATGATCGACACTACAAACCACAGGTAAGGGGTTTAAAATTTGCTAATCAAGCCTACCATGTTCAGGTAAGGGGTTTAAATTTAACACATGCATAACACTGCCACCTTACCTGAACATGGTAGGTAAATTTTAAACCCCTTACCTGTGGTTTGTAGTGTCGATCATTTCCGTGTCGGTGTTTTCGCGTCGGTGATGTCGGTGTCCGTCTTGTCTGTTTCGATCTTCCGTCCTAGAACCATATATATATATATATATATATATATATATATATATATATATATATATATATATGAGCCGGTTATAATCTTGAAATACTGAATTGTCGAATTTCAGTATCTCAAAACTATAAACCTGATGTTTAAAATAGTGAAAGTTCATAATTGCGAATTCTAATATCTCAAATTCACAGTTATGGCCTTACTCTATGTGATGTCCGGGATTGTGTGTTTATGGTGTGCAGTGCCTTGTGTGGATCTAGGTGTTTTGTAAGGGATTTGAGTGGGGGTTAGAGTGCATTTGATGTGTGTGTGTGAGGGACTGGAGAATGTGCGTGTGTGAGTTTGCTTTTGTTTCCTGTTTGTGCAATCTCAGAGTTTGTATATAGAAGTAGGGGGGTGTGGGGGCACAGCCCCCTTGCTTATGTGTGTATGAGTTGTGTATGTGTGTAGTTTTTGTTTATGTTGTGATGTGGGTGTTGTGGTGTATGTATGGTGTAGTGTATACGGTTTGTTTGGTGTTTTGAATTTTGCGGTTTTTGGGCTCGGGGTTTTGTAGTTTCAGTGTTTTGTGGATTCGGTTTCATAGTTTCGAAATACTGAAATTCGATGTTTCAGTATTTCGAGATTATAAAGTGACTCCATAGATATATATATATATATATATATATATGTATTAGTACACAGGCAAATAAGATCTGGGGAAGGCACTAGAGCATCATGGGATAGGGAATAAGCCACAAGCTAGTTGAAGACCTCAACCTTGTGTAAACGGCTGAGTCAGAACCAAGGATCGGTTCTGAACCCATCAGTAAAAAATGAAGGAGAGATGGACAACTCATATGGAACGTTATGGTAGATACATAACTTCTTTTTATCCACTTCAGTAGTACTTGTATATGCAAAATATCTGCCTTGTCTCAAACCTCTCTCTTTCTGAACATTATTCTGCAAGTATTAGTTCTACAGCATCTGTTTATATCTATGTTACTTGCTCCTTCCCTTTTCTAAATTTCCCACTACATGTTCTTTTATATCTTTAACAATATTCAATACTTTAGTTACAGTTGGTTTACATTTTGATTTTCATTTTCTGGTAATCACTTTTTTTTGGCAGGCATTTTATTTTTGTACTTTTTCCTAAGTAAAATGCTACAGAGTCATAGCCTTTATGTATTTATGTTTAGAATGTAGTGCAGGTGTGAATCTTTAACACGGAAAATACCAACATAGAATGCAAATAATTCCAACTCGGGTTGCCTCCTTATCCAGTGTATAGGCATTTGGCCAATTTAAGGGAGGGTGTGTGGACTAATTGGCATTCATTTTACTTTAGGGTCTAATTTCTGTCCATGACCCATAGCTGCAGCTGTCTTTTAGCTGTATTCAAGAGCCATAGCCCAACTCATTAACTCAAACTGCCAGCATTTTCCATCTCTGCAGTCCTTCAAACTGTTATCCTTTGGAATTGATGCAATGAAGTGATTGGGGTGCTTGAGAATTTGGACTAGGCTCCTTAAGTGTCTCCTTGACTGTATGTCTAGTAACTACTTATGAACCTAAAGAACACATATCTTTCAAGATGCACCCTTATACTGCAAATATCAGTGGCAGTTTTCTTCAATATCAGCAAAGGTTTCACCTGATGCTATACGATAGTTTGTAAGTTGTCACCTGGCTTTGGAAATAGTAATGTACATATAACAATGCTACATATTTTTTTTTTTTATTATAAACAGATATATCATAGTTTCCATTTATTACCATACCAGTTATATTTTAAATTCTTCCCATTTAAATTTATTTTAACACTTCTCCAAAACTGTTTGTGTTACATTCTAAAAAAAAATGTTTTTCCTCATTAAATTCATTATATATAATTTTTTTATTCCAGTACCTTATATTTCATATTGTTTTTAACCGGTGAATTATCCTACAAAATTTTCATCAGGAAGTTCCCTGCTTCATAAAAATTCTCATTTTCCTTCATTTATTTTTAGTATTTGTTATATCTTCTTTTAATTTATTCCAAATATACACCATATAAAATTTCTCCATAATATTATATCATCATTTTCTGTTTTCATCAATCTCATTAATTTTCACACTCTATGATTTTATTTATTCTTATATTTTTTTCCTTCCATCTTTTCATGTCTACCACTTCTTTTCTCCCCTTCATATTTCCATAATTCTTCATACCTTATATATTACATTTTCACCGTCATTTGCAACACACATTCTCTCTCTCTCTCCTTTTGTATTAACCAGAAAAAAAATTAACACTACAGGAGTTTTCAGATTCAAACGTTTCCTCCATTTTTATTGCATACCACACCTCTTCTTACTGGAGTCAGTCTTGATTCTCAAAAAAAAAATAAAATAAAAAAAATATTTCTAGCATGTCTTCCTTCATTTTAGCTGGAAACGTACCCCACCCCATATGCTAGTTTTCCTAATATGTATGTATTTAACATATAGACTTTTTTTGTTAAATAATAGATTATAACTTCTCCACCATGATAGCTTTTTTTCATTTGTTCCAAAATTATTTCCACTGGTCTATTAAATTTTCATACTGTCCAAATTTTACTTCTGATACAGATATTTCTTTCCTAATATTATATATTCCACTTATTTTCATAGTTTTACTAAACCTTTTGCCTCATTTAACTGTAACTCAAGTTTTCTTTGATAATTCCCGCACTCATACGACCACTTCACTTATCCATGCCTTATAATAGCCACAGTCAGTAAATCATTTGCATATGACAGACAATTTGGTATTACAACTCTGTTTTCTGTTTTCCATTTTGCTTCATTTTACATGTATATTCAAATTATTGGATTCATTACCAGTACAAATGGATATATACCTAATGGACATTCTTGTTTAACTCTTCTCCTAATTTTTTATATTTTCTCCCATCTGTCTGTTTACTATAACTTGCATCCATAACACTTCATAGCATGCTTTTATAACATTCAAAAAATGTTCTATCCTGTATGTTTATAGAATCATCCACACCACTTCATAACCAACCTTATCAAATGCCTTTGCCACATCACATACCAATAGCCTTCCTTCCATCCTTATTTTCTTTCAGAATCTTATCTGTTGCTAGTTGTACTTTCATTAACTCTTCCTTCACCACTCTCCTCTTGATTCTGAAATCCCCTTCTCCATAACTTCAGCCAAAGCCACCTTCATCTTTTTTTTTTTTTTTTGGATTATTTTCAACAATAGTTTAGAATCTCCACTTCCTAGTGTTTTAAATATCTTTTCTTTTGTTGTGTTTCCATATAAACGTAATTACTCCATTACAAATCTTTTTTTATCTGTTATTCTCTTCATTTCTCTATCCATTCATTTATTTTTTGCAGAATATTAATTTTTCATTTTCTTTCTATTTATAATATTCTCAACCTAATCCATCTATTCTTAGCACTAATTCTTCACTCTCTTATTTTTTTAATTCTTCCATTTTTTTTTCCTATCATATCCTTTTTTAGAGAATTTCTTAACACACTCCAGTTTTTACAAGCCATACTTCTACTTGTACTATTTTATTTTCTAACATTCCACTCACAAACGTTTTCACAATTTCCATTATTTCTACCTATATATACTATTTCAATCTTCTTCAAATGTTGCATCCATTCTTCCTTCTCTTATTACCTCTTTCCCCAAAATGGTGAAACATTCTCTTCTTTTCCTTGTAATAACTCTTTGTATAAACATGTTAACTTTTCTCTATTTTTCATATAGCCATCTTTCTATTTCTCTTATGCTGTCACTACATTGTTTTATTTCTTTTTCATGCCTTTTTATGACTTTGTTATGTACTTTCATGTTCCTTTGTCTCACTCTTTTTTGTACAATCAAAATGGCAGCACAGTGGTGTAGAGGTTAGCATTGTTACCTCACAGCAAGAGGTTCTCCGGTTTGATTCTCTGCTGGGGTGCCTTTTGTGTGCAGTCTGCATGTCCTCTCTCTGTTCATGTGGGTTTCCTTGTGGTGCTTCAGTTTCTTGCCACATTCCAAAGACGTGTCTGGAGTGTTTTGTCCAAGGCATCCACTGAAAATCTCCTGTGTCCCAGTCAGAATTTCTCAGCAAACAAAAGTTAAATAAATAAATACATAAATATTTTCCTTTATAAGTAATTCAGTCTGTCCAGTTTTCATAATGGACTGTCATTGTCATATGCTGTTCCCATAAAATCTTATGTTCCTTTTTCATCCTCATCTTTTTTAACAATTAGTCCAGTCAATGTTTTTATTCCTGCCCCTTCTTTTATTACTTCTCTTTCATTTCCTATTCTAGCCCATGCCATTTTATGATCAGAAAACTCAGCAGTTTCTACTACACCTAGCAAACATATAACCTCCATACTTATTTTCATATTTATTCTTTTCACTCTGTTCACTACCACACCTCTAATATATTTTTGAATGCTGCTTAAATTTAATGGTAATATTCCTAAGTGATCCTTCTCCTTTTTTTCTTTCCTTTTCCAGGTTTTGTTTTCTTTTCTGCACACTCCCCGATTTATCATGTTCCTGTTCTTTTCCTGCTTAAATTCTCCCTCTTCCCCTTCTTCACTTCCTAGTGCTGCATATCTGTTTTTATTTTACACTGTAATGCTTTCTCTTTGTAAAACATTTTTATCTCATTCCCATCATCCTTCTCCAACTAGGTACATTTGCTTTTTAATTTATCTCCCCATAATACTTTCTCCACCAATATCTTCAGATCTGATGTGTCCTTTTCTTTCATTCCTCAACTGATGGGTTCAGATCTCAAACACGGATCTGACTTGGCCACGTGTACCAGATCATTGGATCCAAGAACTCTTGAGCTCCTCTCTTTACCCATAATGACCCGCCAACTTAACATACCTCAGATCTCATTTGCTACCATTAGCTTCAGATGTGGATCCTTTTGCTCTTAAGCATTTCATCAAAGTTTTCAAAACTGTTAATTTTCTGTTAATTTGTAAGTTAGCCTATAATTTTATTTTTGTATTGTACTGTTTCCTTTCCTCCCTCATATAATCTGTAAGCGACATGTAGCTATTTTCTGTCTCTCTTTGAGATACTGTTTTTCAATACCATTGTTGGTATCTTTTTTTACTCTGTGGAGTATTTTGGTCTACCATTGTTGGTAGTTTTACTTTATTTTTCTATCATTTTTTCTAATTAAAAAAATCCTTTCTATATTTATACTTCTGTAGAAATTTTTTTCTCTGCAGAGTTTAGTATGGCTATATTTTTTTGCTTATAGTTTTGTACGGTTTTGACATGGCTGACAAACCTACAGGATTCAAAAAATGTATTAGCAGTGGGCACAGACTTCCAAATTCTGATGGCCTCTGGAAATGCATGTATTGTCTAAGTCCTACTCACCTCGATGTGTTTGATCTGCTCCAGTTTCAATACGAGAGCTTTATTGGATCACAGAAATAAGTTAGTGTTAGGAGGCCTTTTTCCATATACCTCTACTACTTCAGTGAAATCAACGAAGTAGAACCAATAACAATTCCAAAAATGATTCCAAAAACAAT
Source organism: Protopterus annectens (assembly GCF_019279795.1). Classification (NCBI taxonomy): domain Eukaryota; kingdom Metazoa; phylum Chordata; order Ceratodontiformes; family Protopteridae; genus Protopterus; species Protopterus annectens. The sequence goes on along the minus strand of NC_056726.1, from coordinate 526,676,400 downwards.
TCCAAAAACGAACAAGGGTCCAGTACCACAATAAAGTGCAAAAGTCAATTTTAATAACTTGATAAAGCTGAATACATGAGCGCTTTCGTCTGAGACACAGACTTCTTCAGATAAAAGCACTGTTGCCAAAAACCTGATTATATACAGGGCACTTAATACAATAATTAACAATCAATTAAATTAAACCGTACCCTTCCTTGTTAATTTTTAAAAAGACAGTCCAAAATCCACTTCCAATTAAAAAATGTTATATAAATATACGTATTGTTACAATGCTGCTTGTAAAATTCCAATAGTCTTATTTCTGCATAATAAAATACACATAATAAACACATAATAAACAACCAAGTGTTAAAATTTTTTAAAAATATGTTAATATGTTATTGTAAAAACATGAACTCCACCGTATATTGCATGCTGTTGTCCATTGAATACAATCAGCTCTTGCTGTTAAAATAGATTTAATGCTTATGTATTCGTTTAAACCTGGTGGTATATTTGCCCTCAGCCTGAGTTGCCATTTAAGCTCTTTATTGAGCAGAAGAGTTTTAAAATTACCCCTTCCCCTGAAATTGTTTTCTTTTACTATATCTATAATGCCAAACCTGTAACCATTAAAAAACGGACAGATTGAACCATGCTTAATAAAGCATTAGTAACATTGCCTGTTTTAATGTCGTATTGGTGTTCATACATACGCTCTTTTAAAGACCTTTCTGTTTTTCCTATGTAAAATGCACAACATGATTTACATAGAGCTAAATAAACAACCATTTTGGTTTTACAGTTCCCTTTACAGAACCTAACCAAGCTGTTTAAACCATTGCTTAGCTTGATTGTAGGGTCACTGTAAATCATGGAGCACATACTACAATTTCCACAGGCAGTAGTTGCTCTAAATATTATTAAATTTGTATTAATATGTTCAAATGTCCTTTTAAAATTTTTTCCAACTTTATATGTAAATACAGGTTTATTTCCAACTGCATTAAAAACTTCTTTGTTAGTTTTGAATATATTCCAATGTGAGCTTAAAATTTGTGTGAACACATCTGAAAATGTATCATGTTGTATAATACAAGCCCCTTTAAAACTTTTTTCTTCTTTTTTTTCTTTCTTTTATCACCTCTGCACTACCCACTAAAGATTGCCCCAAAAGGGGCTTATATTTAATACCCCATCCTGAGTAAACCTCGTTTAGTACTTCCTTAACCATGTTAAAAGGATAGTCCCTTTCAACAAACATATTACCAAGAAAGGTAAAAGCCCCCCTGAGATCACCATGTTCAGAGGTCATTCTTGCGATCCTCACCGCCTGCCCCTTAACAATACTTTTCTTTTGCATAGTAGGATGATTACTAAGATAATGTAAATAGCTGTTACACCATGTGTTTTTTCTGTAAATGTTAGACTTGAAACCTTTTAAGGTTTTACAAATAGTGACATCTAAATAATTAATACTTTCACCATTAAAATAATGTGTAAATTTCAAAAAAGATGTACATGAATTCAAATATAACATAAAGCTACTTCTTCAGTGGCTGGGGCTCAATCCCCTACCAAAAAGCCTGACAAAAACAAATCAGACTCTATGCCAAAGGAAAAGGAGTCCTATAAGAGGTCTCCTTATTGTTCTTCATCTTCAGTGTCAGCTATTTTAATTGTTCCTGCTTCAAAAGTACATAAAAAGTCAGGTCTGTCTCTATCAGATCTGACCATTTTGAAATCCAGGTCTCCACAGATCCATTCCTTGCCGTTTCTTTCAGATCCTGTTTCATCTTGATTCCCTTCTACTTTCCTGGATGGATCTCTGAGAAGACACTCCAGACATCCATTTACCACATCCTTTCTTAGATCTTCCAGAAGCCTCTGGGAAGCCAGTGTGGATAAGATGATGAGGAAGTTCCTCAGAGCACAGATCCAGATGGGAGTTCTCCCGGCTCTGACTTCCACCAGGTCCGTGAGCCGTGATTTGTCCACCTCCCTCTTGATATCTCTTTCTCTTATCCAACCTACTGTGTCTTCACCCAAGATCTCTGATTCTTTGACTCTGATGGCTCCCCTGAGCTGACCAGCACTAAACCCTTCTGAGCCAGAAAACTCTTGGAGCTAAAGCATTGGTGTCATATACATGGGGTTGGAGTAGACTCTGAAGCTGTCAGATTCCCCTCTGGGCCTCAGCGCTGGATCGCTTGGGTCCGACTCCCTCCTTGGGTGGAGTGCTGGTGGGGTTACAGGAGCTGATGGTCTGAGATATTCTGGCTTCTGCTCCATCAACTTCTGTGTCCTCTAGACATTCTGTCTTTGAGGTTCTGGAGAGGGTTTTCTTGATTAAAGAAGAGACATCCCTAACCCACTTGGATCAGACAGCCCTACTTCATCTAATTCTTTACTCTGAGCCATGTCCATCCCTTCTACTGGGGCAGCCAGCCAGAACTAGTCTTCAGTTAGTCTATCAGGACATCATCATCTGTTCTGATACTTCCCCAGAGCACCTCACTGAGGAAGTCCCTCAGAAGAGAGCATGTAAGATGAAGAACTTAGATTCTCCCAGGAAGGGGGGAATGTCTACAAAGTGCATTATTTGTGTTTTAATTTTTTCCCTCATACATATGTTCATAGATTCTTACATGCAAGGCTGGTGGGAATTACTGGATGCCAGTTTTCTACATATCTTTGATTTAAATCCATCCTCCTCCAAGCTAATTAGGGTATCTAAATAATTAATATTTTTATTATTAAAATTCCATGTAAATCTTAAAAATGGTGTAGTGGTATTTAAGAATTCAGCAGAGCTATAGGAAACCAACACTGAGTAATTCCTACTTTCATTTTAAAAGGCATCACCCTATTTGTTACAAAAAAAGTCTTGTTAAAGGGCAGTTTATTAGAGTAGCATGTATGGCATCAAGTTAAGGAGGATCTTCTATGTGAATTTGACAACTAAGAACGTATGTTTACAAACAGACGTTACCCCCTTAAGTTTATTAGGGATATCACCATTAGGATATATAATGGTCAGGGTTCAATTTACAAACCCCTTACTTGTATCAACTTGCATATGAAGGAAAATATTACAGATGATAATGAACATTTCCCACTTGCCTCACAATTCCAATGTAAAAGAGTATTTATTATCGAATACAATGATTATGCACAGAAAATTAAGGAGATTCTTTATAAGAACTGGAATATAAGAAGTAGTTATTCCAGTCTAGTTTAAATTTTAGGTTCTGTGCCAAGTTTTGTGTTCAAAATGGCTGTAAATTTGAAGTTTATTTTCAGACAAAATAATAAGAGCCTGGATATGAGTGAGATGGGTACAAGTCCCAGAAAATGGGATACTTGTAAAGAATGGTCTGAAATACTTCAGGAAAAGGAGATGTTGCTTAATAATGGCATTAATAATGTGGTTAAGTTAAGAGGGCATAACTGCAAAAGTAGTGGTGTAGTTAACCTCGCTACTTGTAATGTCTGTTCCAGGTTTTACATAGGAAAGATGGAACTTGCCTTGCATGCAATAATCTGTGAACATATGTATAAGGTAAAAAATAAAAACATGAACAATGCACTTTATAGACATTACCTAACATGTAAAGGGGATTGTAAATTTAAATCTGGAGAATGTCCATAGTGACCCCAGTGGTGTGACTGGGAGTCAAGGTTGGAATTTAGGGAACTTTTATGTCAATTTAGGCTTAATGCATTAATCCACTGGGGCTTAATTATATGATTTCCCTTCATTCAGTTTTAACCATGCAATCGACTTTATTGTAAGAAGTGGGAAAGGATGTAATTATAATTTTTTCCACAGTTTGTGAATATGATTCCTCTTAAAACATATATACATGTTTTTACCTATGTGTTTTTCGCAGTTTATAAATATATGACAGCAGAAATGTTTAATAAACATGTATATTTTAATACACACAGTTAATAAATTACACATATCTATATATATATATATATATATATATATATATATATATACATATATATATATATACACACACACACGCACATATGGGTATACTTCAGAATATTGAAAGACTACTTACTTGAATCCCAAATCATCGAGACAACAATATTGAAACCACATGTATGCAAACCGTCAAACCATCAAAAACATTCACTGGGAAAGGAACCACTTGGCCATCATGGGAAAGTTTGCCCTTTTCCCCATTATAGTGCAATCTCAGAATTGGTATATTTAGTTAGGGGGTGTGAGGGGAGGTGAAGCCACCCACTTTGGTGGATTTTACTTGCTTTGTTGTGTGTATTTTGTCCTGGTGGCCAAGCGGTTACTTGTGAGACAGTTTTTAGAGTCGTTTTGATTACTGGTTTAGGAAACTCCAAGGTCCTTTTCAAGAATCATGCAGAGATAGTTCCCTCAGGGGCAGAGGTTGAATTCAAATGGAAGATGCCACCCTTGTGGCAGAGGTGGCCCACAGAACCAAGGCTTCAGGAATTCCTTTCCAGATAAGCCCTATCAGTGCTCTTGAAGGAAGGCCCAACTTTTCCCCTCTGAAGGGAGTTGAGGGACATTTGTCCCTGCACCAGAGAGCCTGGCTCTCCTTTACAAAAAAATTGTGTGTGCAGAAAACCATATTCAGAGGTTATACATAGGTTCATAGGTAGGTACTAGGCTATCTGCCTGAAGGCATTTATAAGCCTAGCCAGAAAGTGTTGGCTTTCGCCGTCCCCTTAGATTAGTTCCCTGTGCCTCTGTCCAGCAGAGCCACTGAAGTGATCCCCAAGGTAAACTTTCTGTTTCCCATCCACTCATCAAGGTTTCTTTTGAAGAGTGTTAGCAGGGAGCTCTGCCTAATGTAGATTGGGATCTTGTTCCAAAGCATGGGAAGTCTCTGGGACAGGAATCTATCTGTCTAGCATGTCCTATTTATTATTGTGTAAGGTTTAGATCCCTAGAGCGTGTGGCTCGAGGGGATAAGGTTTTCTTTAGGTGGAGCATGTCTATCAATTCTGGGTTGGACATGGCCTTGTATGTCAGGCAGAGATCACCTCTGAGTAGGCGGTATGCAACCGAGTACAACTGGAGTTTCTTCAGTCGAGCTGCATAGGGCATCTGTTTGAGGCCATTGATCCTCTTGGTGAGTTACTTCTGTGGTCTTTCTAGCTGTTGCAGGTGTCTTGTAAGGTACATCCCAAATGGGGCATTGTACTCTAAGATGGGTCTGATGAGTGATGAGTAGAGGGGCACAATGACCTCTTTTGATCTGGATGCAAACCCTTTTGTGATTAGGTAGGCCACATAGAAGGATTTTCTAACCACTTTGGCAATGTGATTATCAAAGGTGAGATTACTATCTACTTGGGTCCCCAGATCCCTTATTATGTCTTCCGTATTTAGGAGACTGCCACCTATGTGGTAGTTTGTGGGTACTTTGTTTTTTCCAAAGGGGATGACTATGCACTTTTTGTCATTTAGCTTGAGGCCATGATTTTGACACCAGGTATCTGTTTCAGTGAGACCCTTTTGGAGGATGTCTGTTTCAGCCGGAGAGTCAATTATAGCCCCTAGTTTACAGTCATCTGCGAGCTTGGTCAGCCATAGTCCTCCTGTGTTTCCCTGTACCTCTGAGAAGTATATGCCGAACAGGAGGGGTCCCAGGAATGAGCCCTGAGGAACACCACTTGTAACCGGTTTTGAGACAGACCTAGCTTCCGCAACTGTCACCATATGGGTTCTGTCCGTGAGCCAGTTGGCAACCCATCTTGTGATGTAGGGGTTTATGTTCAGGCTGGTGAGCTTGTCTATAATACCAGAATGGGGAATGGTGTTGAAGGCCTTAGCGAGGTCTAGGTAGACTGTGTGTACCACCTTTCCCTCATCTATAGCCTTGGTAACTGTCTCAAAGAAGTCCACCAGGTTTAGGAGGCATGATCTGCCCTTAACAAAGCCTAACTGGGTAGGGTCCAGTGTTTGGAGGTTTCCAATGTCTCTGTTAATGAGTTCCATGATGATGCGCTCCATAGCCTTGCAGACCAAGCTAGTCAAGCTTATAGGGCGATAGTTCCCAGGGTCTGTTGTGGCTCCACCTTTATGGAGCGGGATAGCCATTGCTGTGTGCCACTCTATGGATATGTAGCCTGTGGAGAGGCTGAGGTTGAACAGTGTGTTTAGGTGAGGGGTTAGTTCGTCTTTGAGCTCGTGTAGGATACAGCCTGGGACACTATCCAGTCCCATTGATGCTGTGCTTTTGGCTTTGGAGAGGGCTGTTTTAACCTGAGTGTCTGTGATGTCAGGGACTCTACATTCTTCTGGTATGGTAATGGGTCCTTTTGAGGGTGTGATGGGGGTGAAGTTTGCGCTGAACCTGTCTGCCAGGGCTTTGGTGATATCAGTCAGTTTAGTGTATTTTGTGCCATTCTGAACTAACTCCGAGCAGATCTGAGCATTGCCGCTTAGATTCTTTACATAGCTAAAGAATATCTTGTAGTTATCTTTGGAGTCCTTGGCAATTTTTCTTTCAAAGCTCGCCTTGGATGATTTTATGAGGGATCATAGTTTCTTGCTGATACTGATCAGGGATGTCTTCCCTTCTTGGGATTTTACTCTTTTCTGTACTAGTTTCCTCCTTCTGTTGTATAGCTTGTTTATGGCAGGAGTCCACCAGACTGGTTTCTTTTTCTTGGAGGACTGAGTCTTGGTTTTGCTTGGGATGGCACAATTCGTGCATTCTTGTAGTTGCCCATAGAATGCATTAGTAAAGGATTTTGCAGCTTGGACAGTGTTATCCTTCAGCATTGGAGCTTTGAAACTTTCCACCTCGGTCTTAAGTAACGTGAAGTTTGCTTTTGAAAAGTTTTTCATGGTGGCTTTCTTGTCCGGGGAGGGGGCGGAATATGGATATCCAAAGTGATTTGTTTATGGTCAGATCTAACCAGCGAGGGGTTGACCTCTGGTGTGGAACACTGGTCACCCATGCTGGTGACGACCAGGTCCAATATGTTGTCACCTGTGGTGGGAGTGTTGACCAGTTGAACCAGGGTATTTCAGTTTATAAATTCTAGGAAAAGTTGGGCAAGGGAGTTAGTACTTGAGTAGTTCTCCCAGTTAATGTTTGGGTAATTGAAATCACCCAATATTAGGGTGTTTGGTAGAACCTTTATGTTTCCCAGTGCTTCCAGAAATACGGAATGGGGGTCCTGGGACATGGTGGGTGATCTATAGCAAGCTACAATTTGAATTGCAGTTTTGCCCATTATTAGTTGCACGTGGATGATCTCTGACGCATCGTGCTGTGCCACTAACCTGGAGGTGTGGGTATCCTTGATGAATATGAATACGCCCCCGCCTTTTGTATTTTGGTTTGGGTTCTGTGGCCGAAATGTATGGCATAAGTTGTAGCCTGGTAGTGCTGAGGTGCTCTCTGGAGCCTTAAACCAGGTTTCTGTTACTGCACATATATCGATTTTCTCCATATTGAGGAGTGCCTCGAGTGCGTGCATTTTGAGGTTTAGACTTCTGGTACTGAGTAGCATTACCCTCAGTTTTTTGTTACTTGTGCTATTTATGGCGGTGGGTTTGTCTTTTGAGCCTTGCCTAAAAAAGGCACTGTGGGGGTGGCAAGAACCTTGGCAAGTATTCAAAAGCCTAAGGATGACAGGTGCAAGCCATCTCTAGCGAAGCAGCGTGGCTTGTCTAGCATGTCATCCCAGGCAGACAGACACTGGATCCCCTTTGAATGACACCAGAAACTTAGCCAATTGTTGAAATCGAAAATGTTTTCTTTATACCATGGTATTATTCTTGGTGAGGGCAGGATGCTGCTCATGGTCAGAGTCATACCGGCCTGGGCTACATGATCAGAGAGCTCTTCCATGTCTCTTTTCATGTAGTCCAGGGAGGTACGGCTCAGGTCATTCACACCAGCATGGACAATGACAGAGTCATATTTGTACTTGTTCTGGAGTGACCTGAGTGCTTGTGTTATGTGGCGGATCCTGGCACCCGACAGGCAGCTAACAGTAACCTTCTCCTTATTCAGCCTAGTGAGTGGGACGTCAGTGTGCCTGACTATAGAGTCACCTATTACTAGTATGTTGGGTATGTTATTTTGCCTTAAGGGCTGTGATTGTATGGCACACTGGTTTTGTGAAGTATGTTTGTTGGGGGGTGGAGGTTGCTTGGATGTTTGCTTTGGAGGTCTCTGTTGGTTTTGCAGATTTTTATTTAAAGCCTCCGAGTATGCTTTTGTGTATTTATGTGTGTTTTTTGCCGGTGCTGGTTTAATGAGTCTATGTAAGACTGGTGGTGTGATGCAAGTATTTCCCTTCTCCTCTTGCATGGTGTGATGCAAGTATTTCCCTTCTCTTGCATACCATACCACTACCATACCATTATCCCTAAGTCCTCTCACCATTGTGAGGAAAATCCCTGATTTTCCACCCAGTCAGAGGGAAGCAGCATCTCTAAAAGTAAAAAAGCTGTTAGAAAAAAAAGTCACCCAAGAGGTCCCCACAGACCGGAGAGGGTCCAGAACTTACTCAAGATTCTTCTTAGTGCCAAAATTTTTTTTTTGCCAAAAAAAGAAAGAAAAAAGAATTTGACTTGAAACCAATTCTGAATCACAGCAAATTAAATAAGTTTGTACAGTAGTTTTAGATGGTCATGGGTCAGTCTATTTTACCTCTGCTGTGAAAGGATGATGGGATGTGCTTGCCAGATCTTCAAGATGCGTACTATCACATCAAAATGAACATCTGCTCCAGAAGATGCCTACACTTATGCCTCGGAGCCAGTCATCACCAGTTCAGAGCACTGCCCTTTGGCCTCACCACAGTCCCCAGGGTGTTCAAATGTATGGCAGTGGTAATAGCTCTCTTAAGACTGCTGGGAATCTGGGTGTTTCAGTAGCTAGATGACTGGCTCCTAACTGCCCCAACCAGGCATCAGCTTTTACAGGTAATGAACTACTTGCTCCAACTGTGTTTTCATCTAGGAATCATAGTCCATTACAACAAATCTCAGCACACACCTCTTCAGAGTCTGGATTTCATAGGTGCTCGCCTGGACACAGTCAGTCAGATAGCCTCTCTGCCCTCTTCTCGAATAAACATACTGAAGTCCCAAGTCAAAAAAGTGATTCCAAGTTCTTCTGTTCCAGCGCAATTAATATTACAAGCCCGAGGATCCATGGTAGCAAGCATCTCTCTGGTTGCTCTGGTCAGATTTCACATAAGAATACTTAAACAAACTCTGTCGACTCAATGGTCCATTCTTCAACATCTGTTTCCACCCCAGTCAAGATCACACAAGTGTGCAAATGATATCTTTTGTGTAGATCCCTTCAGACCAGCTCTCTGAAGGGCATCCATTTTTTCATCCTCTGCCGAGGCCACAGTGACCACAAATGCCTCCCAGTTGGGGTGAGGGGGCAGTACTTGAGAAGGACAGTCCAAGGTGTGTGGTCCTGTAAAGAGACCAAGATGCTTATCAATGTACTAGAGATGAGAGCAGTCCTCCTAGTGTTGCAGGCCTTTCAAGACCTTCTCCCATTTCATGCAATTTGTCAAGAAGCTATGAGATTGTGGCAAAGGATGATCTCTTCTGATCACTTTCTAATAGCAGAGCACATTCCGGGGAAATCCAAAGTGATTTCAGGCAAACAAAGCATGTCCATTCTGATGTCTCATGAGTGGTCTCTCAATGTCAAAGTGACAGAGAATTTTCCTTCAATGGGGCCAGCCAAGTTGTGACCTGTTCGCTTCTCCCCTCAACCAGTGCAGCAGGTTCTTTGTCCTGATCCCTCCATTGGGAAAGTCACTGAGAGATGCTCTAGTTCATGATTTGCCCTCCAGTCTCCTTTATGCTTACCCATTGCCTTTAATTCCCAAATTTCTATAGAAAGCATTTTGGTTGAAGAGCACTGTTATTTGCATTGCACCCTTCTGCCTTTGCCAGATTTGGTTCCCCTTCCTCTGGCCTTATCAATGGCATTCATCCTGGATTCTGGATCCAACTGTAGACCTTCTGTTTCACCTGACAGATATGACTCCCCCAGACTTAATAGGCCTCAAACTGACAGCATGGTTTCTCCATTTCCATCAATTGCTAGATAGCCCAGGCTCTATTCCCCACTCTTATCTTCTCAAAAAGCTTCTACCAAAAAGATGTATAGGAGTAAATGGAAAATATTTGTTTTCTGGGCCCTTAACAAAAATCTGGATCCTTTTTTAGAACCTGTGCCATCTATCTTTGAATTTTTAGCTTCAATTTTCAATGAAGGGGCTAGTTTTTCAACTATTAAAGTTCAATTTGCTGCCATTTCTAATTTCCATCTAGGTGAAAATAACGCTACCTTAGTTTGTAATAAACTATGCAAGGCCTTTCTCAAGGGAGCTTTTTTTTTGCTTAGATTACCATTAAAAGATCCTACTCCTCTTTGGGATTTAACATTCATGCTTCAAGCTTTAACACAATCTCCCTTTGAACCTTCAGCCAAAGCAGATCTTAAACTTTTGTCGTGGAAAACCATTTTTCTGGTTGCTATCACATCAGCTAGATGAGCATCCAAAATTCAGGCTCTTCTAAATCTCCTTACCTATATTTTCATAAAGACAGGGTGTCCTTATGAACAAATCCGTCCTTTTTGCCTGAGGTAGCTTCTTAGTCCAACATAAACCAAGTCATTAATCTACCATTTTTCCCAACTTTTCAAATAAGGAGAGTGTATGCGCCACCTTTTGGATGTGCATAGACAACTTTATTTTAATCTTCATAAAACCAAAGGCTTCAGGAAATCTGATCAGTTATTTGTTTCCTTTTTTCATAACAGAGTAGGCAAACCACCATCCAAAGTTACATTGGCCACATGGTTAAATTAATGTATCTCAGTTGTTTATGGCCACCTAGAGCTTATTCCATGAGGTCTATGGTGGCCTCTTCAGCCTTTTTGTCAATGACTTCCTTAGATGATATTTGTGCAGCTGCAACTTGGGCTAATTCTCACAGCTTTATTGCTCATTACAAATTAGATTTGATTTCTAGGAACAGAGCATCTTTTGGCTCTGCAGTACTGTGGAATGTCCTTCCATGAAGCCATGCGAGGTTCCAGTAGTTGGGGTCTCTGTCCCATTGTTGAGGAATGAATGAAAAGGACATCATATAAAAATGTTATGTACTACCATAATGTTCCATCTGTGTTGTGTATTTTCATTTTTCAACTTCCTGCCAACCTACCCCCATCCTTTGCTTCTGGAAAGATCTAGGAGTTGTACAGGAATCTATGTTCCTTTTTTGAGTTCCAGCTTCCTTTTTCCTTTTTAACTTATATAATAGGTTGTTCCTTTATGTCTAAAGGCAGTAAACCTGGTATGAGTTATGTTAGGTTGGAGGGGTATTACTGGTAAAGGGAGGAGCTCGAGAATTCTTGGATCTGATGATCTAGTAGAAGCGGCCAAGTCATATCCACGTATCTGATCTAAACTCATCACTTGAGCAAGAATGAAATTGGACAACACAGGTGGAACATTATCGTGAGTATGTAAGATGTTAAGTTGTCTATCTCGCCTTCATTCTTGCTGGTTGGGCTCGGAGCCGATCCTCGGCTCTGACTCGGCCATCTTCAAAAGCTCGAGAGTTGCTTACTGGCTCGAAGGCCCCCCTATATCCCATGATGCCTGGCGCTAGATACCCTGATCTCGTTTGCCGCTTCTGCTACGAGGTTGCGTTTACTGGCTCAGGTCGTAATTTTGACTTTATTGATATATATATATATATATATATATATATATATATATATATATATATATATATATATATAACAAACTTTTGTATATTATTATAGTTAGTTGTTAGAATTCTTAGTGTTCATACATAGCTGTAGTATTTGTTGGTGTTTAGTCTTCCCCCTTGAAAACTCGCTTTCTTCTTAGAGAGTTTTCCCCTCACCCCTCCCCCGTTTCCTTCTTAAGGTAGCCGTTTTAGTTAGAGGCTTATCCTTGTTTCTTTTTTTAAGGTATAAAATTTTTTTCTCTAGAAATTGTGGTAGTTAGTAGGTTTGTTTACCCTTTCTTCTAGTATAGAGTGTATGTGTGCTGTTAAGGTGTAGTAACTTGTGTGCAGTGTGTTTTTTTCTAGTTACCTACTTCCCTTTGTACTTTTTATTTGTAATTTGATATTTCCCTACAGGAATGTCTAAAGACACGAAAGTGTCTGGATTCAAGAAGTGTAACTCATGCTGTCAAGAAAATGTCACTGACAGATGGTCACACTTCTTGTGTCTATTGCTTGGGTGCCCTACACCTGCAGGACTCTTGTTCAGTGTGCCACGCCTTTAGTCCAAGAGTCCTGCAGGAGCGTAGGAATAAGCTTATTCTTAGCGGTTTGCTTAAACCTGAAGGATCACCAGCCAAGTCTCAGTCAGTGAAACCTTACAAGCCATCGAAGCCGCCGGCTCCCAGTTCGGAGCCGTCGTCGGGTGTGGCGTCTGCATCAACTTCCGTTCCGGCTGGAACCGAAGTACTTATCTCCCAGCCAACTTCGGTTCCAACTGGAACCGAAGTACCTATCTCCCAGTCGGCCCCGACTCTGCTGTCGGAACTGTCAAGGAATCGAAAATGCTCTAGATCGCCATCCTTAGAGTCGATACACTCGGCTCCAGGGTCGCCTTTGTTGCAGTCAGAGCGAAGTCATCGATCCCACTCTTCTCGGTCGTCTAGGCTATCTGACCATGATTTGGAGAGAGTGGTGAGCAGGCTTTTAAAATCGCAGGCCCTGGCTAAAATGTTATCCAGCCCCCCTCATCAAGGTTCGGCTCCATCTGTCTCTGCAGTAGTTCCTCCTTCGACTCATTCCTTGAGCTCGGAGCCGGAGCTTGCTGGGGCTGGGACCGTGAGACCATCAGCACCGATACCTACCCTTTCGGTTCCGTCGTTGGCTCCGATCTCTTCCATGGTGCCGTCCTTGGAGGAATCTGGGCGCCGGGACTCCCTCGTCAGCTTCAAGGGGGCGAGTGGCATCAGACCATTGTCCAACCCCGTTCTCCCTCTCGGAGCTTCGGCGTAGGTGAGTTCGGCTCCTACATCGTCTTCGGAGCTGTCTCTCTCGGTGCTGGGAAGGATTCCGGTCTCTTTGGAGCCGGAGCCTTCCCTGATATGAGGAAGAGGCACCTTCGAGGTCATGAGGAGTGTGCTGGCATCTGAGTCAGCCTCACGATCAGCCTCATTGGCTCCTCCCCCCATGGTGCCTGCTCCTGTCTCTGCCCCTCCTCCAGACCCCAAGTGTGGGGAACAAGCGCTCCAGGGCACCCCATTGGGTGTATCTTCCTCTTCCGAGGCCTCCCATGTTCATTCAGAGGAGCCCCCTCAAAAGAGGAAATGCAAGAGGAAGCATGTTGACTCCCCTGAGTCTGTCACTTCAGATACTGACTTGGAGGATTCGGAAGGGTCCCCGAGATCCCCCTCTGAGGATGTCTCTTTCTCAGACATCCTTGAGATACTTAGGCAGATGATGAGTCAGTATTCCTGGATGCGTTTGTTTCCCGACCCTCCACATCCTGGGTGTCTCCGCCTTTCAATCCACTGATGTCTGTGGTGGCTCAGTATGCGTGGTCAGCCCCAGACACAGTGGAACCAACTCCCTGAAGACCCACAAAATGTATTACTGCACCACAAGACAAACAATTTCTGACTAAGGGTGTTCCTGTTGATGCCATGGTGGTAGCAGCGGCTACAAAAAAGGAGTTGGCTGAAACTTCTTCGTCTGTCCATCCCCCTAATAAGGAATCTAGGACGATGGACAGATACGGGAAGCGGATGTTTGCATCAGCGACCTTCTCCATGAGGTCGCTGAACTATTTGTGCCACTTTACCCGCCTTCAAAGGGATCTCCTTAAAGAGCTAGGAGATACCCTTCAAGATCCATCAGCTGTGGGGGTCCAGGCTAAGGTTACCTCCCAGCTGACTACTCTTAATTTGGTAGCAAACTCCACCATGCGGCTCATCTCTTACGCATTCGATGGTGCAAGTAGGGCCACAGGCACAGGCGTGGCCTTGAGGAGGCATGCCTGGATGCGGTTATGTAACTTTGTGGAACCCTTCAGGGCGTCTTTCACAAACACCCCCTTTTATTGGTTCTGCTCTTTTTGGACCACAAGTGAAGGATACCCTTACCAGGTGTGAGCAGGAAGGCAAGACTCTCTCTGCTGTGGGAGTCCATTTTTCCACTCCTTCAAGACTGTATCCAAGGGTCAGAAGAGTGGGAAGATGTGGTTCCGGAAATCCCAGGGAGCCTTACCTGACACCCGTGGAGAGTTCCCCTCCAGGGGCAGAGGAGGGAACAACAATAGATGCAGCCCTCGGGGCAGAGGGGGGTTGCAAAATGAGGGCCAAAGAGAATCTTTCTTTGACAAGCCTTTCCAGCATCCCTGAGTTGCTGCCTGGCTGTCCACCTTCAGAGGCAGTCGGGGGAAGATTATCGCTGTACCCAAAAGCCTGGCAAAGTATAACACAAGACAAATGGGTACTGTCTATCATATCCGAAGGCTACAAGATCCCCTTCCTTCGCACTCCCTACATTCCCAACAATTCCCTTCCAGATGTTCCACCCAATCTAAGGGATCAAGCAGTTCAAGAAATTTCAAAACTGCTAAGAAAAAGAGCCATCCAGCCAATCCTAGCAGACCAGCAAGGATCCGGAATTTACTCAAGGTTCATTTTGGTACCAAAAAAGACTGGGGACTGGAGACCCATTCTGGATCTCAGCAGACTAAACAGGTCTGTTCAAAGAACAAAGTTCCGGATGGTCACGCTACAGTCCATTTTAGCCTTTCTGGGTCAGGACAATTGGATGTGCTCCATAGATCTTCAGGACGCGTACTACCATATCAAAATGGACAGACTCTCCAGAAGATTCCTCCACTTCCGGCTGAGAGCCAGTCATTATCAGTTCAGAGCTCTGCCCTTTGGTCTCACCACAGCCCCCAGGGTGTTCACCAAATGTTTGGCAGTATTTACTGCTCACCTGAGATGCCAAGAATTCCAGGTGTTTCCATATTTAGACGACTGGCTCCTTACTGCTACCACTAGACATCACCTGCTGCGAGCCAGAGACTACACCATCCAACAATTGCTCCAAACTAGGCATCACAATAAATTTAGAAAAGTCTGCATTGTCGCCTTGTCAATCTATTACCTTTATAGGCACAAATTTAAATACAAAGGACATGTCAGCGAGACTTCCATTAGACAGAGTGCTAGACATTCGCCGACATGTGCAGGTCTTATTAGGATGCAAAAAAATTCAGGCCAGATTCGTCCTAAAAACCTTGGGTCTCATGGCAGCGGCTATCATACTAGTTCCCCTTGCTCGTTTTCATATGAGGATTCTTCAGTGGATGCTGTTCACCCAATGGTCTTTCCAGCAACTTCCAATGTCTCACAAGATAATGATCACACAGACATGCAAAAACCAACTTGCTTGGTGGATAGTTTCCCCATCAGTACCCCAGGGCAGACCATTTGCTCTTCCTCCTCCAGTGGCTACGGTGACCACGGATGCCTCCCTGATCGGGTGGGGGGGCATTTTCAGGGCAGAACAGTCCAAGGCACCTGGCAGCCTCACGAGTACCATCTGCATATCAATGTCTTGGAGATGAGGGCCGTGCTTTTGGCGTTGCAAGCTCTTCACAACTCTCTTCCTACCGGGACCATTGCAATTCAAACAGACAATATGTTAGTAGTGTGGTACATCAACAAGCAGGGCAGAACCAGGTCCTACCCCCTATGTTGAGAAGCACTCAGACTCTGGCAGTGGGCGATCTCTTCCCAACGGTTTCTGATAGCAGCGCACATCCCAGGGAAGTCCAATGTTATAGTGGACAGGCTGAGCAGAGCAATTCTCATGCCTCACAAGTGGTCTCTCAATCAGACAGTGGCGGACCAAATCTTCCGCAAATGGGGTCAGCCTTGCTGCGACCTTTTTGCCACCCCCTTCAACAGCAAGTGCAACAATTTCTTCTCACTCCTCCCTCTTCCCGGACACTCCCACAGAGATGCTCTAGTTCACGATTGGCCTCAGGGACATTTTTATGCATTCCCTCCGTTCTCTCTAATTCCCAAATTGATACAGAAAGCTACCACATTGGGATGCAAGATGATCCTCATTGCCCCTTACTGGCCTCGACAAATTTGGTTCCTGTTCCTGCATCATTACCTTCTGGAGCAGCCCTGGACCCAGTTCTGGACCTCCTGATCCATCAATCGGGCGGGCTACACCAATCCCTTCAATCTCTCCAGCTCACTGCTTGGTTGCTCCACTTCCGACCTTAGCCAGGCTTCTGAACATCTCCCACTCGGTGTGTGAAATCATCTTATTGCACAAGTCTACCACTAGAAAGACTTATGCTAGTAAGTGGGAACGATGTTCTTCATCTCACATTGCTGCAGTCCTTACTTATGGGTAGTCCACTGTCCTCAGTCGGCCCGAATACCAAAGTATTAGGCTGACGTCGGTCATGGGCGCCTAGATCTGACATCAGAGCGTCAGGGTATAAAGGCGCATGATCGACGTCATATCCTCAGTCTTTTTTGCCGCATGGTCCGATGCAGAAGCAGCGTTGCAAGTGCCGTTCGGCGTTCTGAAATTTTTCGTTTTCGGAGTTTCAGACCGATACCAAGTTGGGCTAAGTACCCCGTTGGGGAATATTTTTGTTTTTTTTCTTGCCTCAGTTACTTACCGGATGTCAGAAAAAGTGAATAATTGTATTTCTTGTGGGAAACAGATACCGCATAGGGATTACCACTCGCTTTGTATTCCTTGTTTGGGACCGAGCACGTAGTCGGGTGTCGGTTTTGTGCTAGGTTTAATAAGCGCACTATAAAACGGAGGTTAGATTGCGCTAGGTTAGTCTTTGGCAACAGGTGTAATTTTAATATGCCGTCGGATGTTCCGACGCCTGCTTCTACTAAGAAGCGCAAAAACAAATCTTTAAAGCCTAGGCAGGATGATTCGTCCGTTTCGGACGCTGGACTTTTAGAAGCTACAGCTGAACAGGTGGATCCGGCTGAAGTTTCTGTTGAGTCCCAGGGGGAAACTTTGATTTTACAAGATGTGGCCTCTCAGGAGGCAGGTCGGCTGAAGGGGCCTCTCAGGTTACTATCTCCCTTCTATGCCTAAGGTGGTTAGGCCTTCTGCTACTGTTTCTAAGGCTCCTTCTAAGGGCAGGTCTGTTTTGCCTTCCTCTGGTGTCAGTTCTGGTTCTTCAGGGTCTGTGCCTAAAAAGCACATGCTTATACTGGCAGAGGATTTGATTACTTTAATTAGAGGTTCTATGCCCCCTCCTGATAAGAGGCCCAGGATGGAGCCAGAGTTGGAAAGTTTGGAGCAGGCCTCAGATTATTCAGAGTCTGCTGCTGAAGACATTCAAGATTTCCCTCCTTATTCTGATTCTGATGCAGAGGATTCCACTCCTTCTGCTTCTCCTCCAGAGGATTTTTCATTTTCAGAAACTCTGCATTCCATGAGGGAGCATTTTAAGTGGGAGGAACAGGATTACTCTGATTCACGGAAGAGGCTTAGGGAGTTCTTGTTTTTACCACAGACCGGACAGGTATTACAGGGTGCCTGAGGCTCATAAATATCTGTATAAGAGTCCTAGGGCGGACCCAGAAACTATTAGTCAAGGGCCTAAGGGTGTTAGAGCCTCTGTTGTTAAGAATCCGGTTCCTCTGGATAAGGAAGCTAGAGCTTTGGATAGATGGGGTAAGAAGGTGTATACCTCTTCTACTTTAGCAATGAGAGCTTTGAACTGCCAGTTTCATATGTTGAAGTATCAGAATTTCCTCCTTTCTCAGCTAAGATCTAAAGTGGATGCTTTGGCAGAGGGCATAGAGTGTAAAGAATTGCAGGATTTAGTACATTTTTCTGAACAGGTGGGTAAGCACTCTTTGCAATGTGGTTTTGATGCTTTACAGGCTTCTTCTAGGGTGGTTGCCGCTAGTTATTCGTAGGCATGCCTGGCTTAAGGATCAGAATTTGTCTGAGCATGTTAAGTCTAGAATTCTGGATGCCCCTTTACAGTCTGAAGTTTTGTTTGGTCCTCCTGTGGAGTCAGTCTTAAAGAAAATGGAAGACAAGGCTAAGTCTATGCAGACTGTTAAAGATTTTTTGCAGGTACAACCTCCAAAGTTTAGTAGAAATTGGCCTACTAAGGGGTGGACGTACCCTACTTCTGATTCTCAGTCTAGGGGTAGATCTAGGCTTGGTAGGGGCAGAGCTCAGAGTACCTTCAGGCCGAGACAATGGAGTTCGCCTGTTCAATCTGCTGGTGAGGACAGGGGCCAGTCCTTTCGTAAACAGGCCCAATGACCTGCATTTTCAGCTGCCAGATTCTTTTTGCCGGGCAGCTCCTTTGGGAGGAAAGTTGGCTCTTTTCAAGCAAAATTGGCATTTAGTCACCCAGGACAAATGGGTATTGGACATTATAAACCGAGGTTACAAGTTCTATTTCCACACCATGCCTCCTTTCAAAGGCATGCCAGACGTCCCTCCTCGGGAAAGGATAGAGGCTCACAGACAGATTTCTTTACTTCTTCCAATAGGAGCTATACAGCCAGTTCCTCTGTCAGAAGTGGGCCTAGGATTTTATTCTCGCCTGTTTCTAGTTCCAAAGAAAGGGAACACGTGGAGACCAATTTTGGATTTATCTATCCTCAACACTTACCTGGACATTCCAAAGTTCAAGATGCTGACTTTACAACAACTTTTACCTCTGTTGGGAAAAGATCACTGGATGGTTACTCTGGATCTCAAAGAGGCTTACCTTCATGTTCCTATCAGGCCCAGTTGCAGGAGGTACCTGCGTTTCCGGGCTGGAAATTTACATTATCAGTTCTCTGCATTGCCCTTTGGCTTATCTACTGCGCCCAGAGTGTTCACAAAGGTTCTGGCTCCAGTGATAGCATTTTTCAGACTAAGAGGAATACAGATTTATCCTTATTTGGACGACTGCCTGATTATTGCACAAGAAAAGGACGAACAACTTCATCATCTACAGTATGTGATGGCAGTGTTAAGATGCCTAGGGTATTCTGTGAACGAAACAAAGTCCAGTCTAGTACCCTCTCAGGACATGTGCCTTCTGGGTGTGAGACTGAATACAGCTTCCCAGATGGCCTTTTTGACCCCGGACAAACAAAGAAGCCTTTCTCTTTATTTCCAGCAAATGTCTCTACGGTCCAGGCTGACTGCAAGGACAGTCCTTCAAGCCTTGGGGTCCATGGCATCTTGTATTCTGGTGCTTCCCAATGCCAAATTGCATATGAGGAAGCTTCAATGGTATCTCAAAAATGTGTGGACACAGCACTGCCAAGATCTAGACACTGTCATTCAGATAATACCTTGCATTCAGAAGGAGTTTTTGTGGTGGGCTCAGGAATGTCACCTAAACAAGGGACTCTCTGTGACCCGGCCAGAGGCGAGTCAGATTCTAACAACAGATGCCTCGGACAAGGCTTGGGGAGCACACCTCAATGGAAAATGGGTGCAAAACACGTGGCCTGTCAAACTCCAACATTTGCATATCAACTTGAAGGAAATGTTAGCAGTCCAGTTTGCATTGATGGCTTTCAAAGATTTACTTCACCCAGGGCAGGTGTTGATTCAAACAGACAACACTTCTGTCATGTGGTACATCAACAAGCAGGGGGGAACCCATTCTTACCCTCTTTGCAGGCAAGCGATGATTCTGTGGGAAACTGCTCTCAATCTACACCTCAATCTTCAGGCAAGGTTTCTTCCAGGAGCACAGAACTCCTTAGCAGATGTATTGAGCAGACAACTAGTGGATCCTCACGAGTGGAAATTGGATCCTCATGTATTTCAACAGTTGACAGTGTTATGGGGAACTCCAGACATAGATCTGTTCGCTTCTCCACTAAATTACCAGTTGCCAAAGTTTTGCACAAAAATGTTTCATCACACAGCTTGGAAGGTGGACGCTCTATCATTCAGTTGGAACAATCTGCATGTATATGCCTTTCCACCTCTGCCTCTTCTTCTTCTTTCCAAGGTATTTTTGAAGGCCAGACAAGACAAGCCAACCATGATTTTGATAGCACCGGATTGGCCTCGTCAACACTGGTACCCACTACTGAGGAGTTTAGTACGAGAACCTCCATGGCCTCTGCCTTTGATTCCACTCCTTTTGTCACAAGAGGACAGTCACTTCCTCAATGTCAAGATTCAGTCTCTGCATCTAACAGCCTGGCATATTCTGTTTTAGACTCTGGAAGGTCTCAGCTTCCACAACAAGTTTTGAATGTTATTTTGGAGGCCAGCAGGCCTAGTACCAGGAAAGTTTATGCAGATAAATGGAGGAGATTTTTTATTTGGAGCAAAGGAAAGGAACTTGATGTCTCCAAACCTGATTTAAGTGTTGCTCTTCAATATCTTACTGAGCTATTGGACAAGGGTTTGTCTTTCTCCTCAATAAAGGTTCATGCTGCAGCCATTTCTGCTCACTATGATTGTGACCCTCCTTTATTCTCTCATCCTTGGTTTAAGCAATTTCTTAGAGGGGCAAAGAATATAAGACCCCCACGTAGAGCTCCTACTCCTGCTTGGGATCTCAATTTTGTGTTGGAAAAACTTACTCTACAACCTTTTGAGCCTGCAGCTACTGCCGAATTAATGTATTTGTCATGGAAAACTGCCTTTTTGTTGGCCATTACCTCTGCAAGAAGGGTTTCTGAATTACAGGCCCTCATGGCAGTGGAGCCTTTCCTGATTTTTCATAAGGATAGGGTATCTTTACGTACTAATCCTTCCTTTATGCCTAAAGTGTTTCTAGTGTGGCCTTAAATCAAACTATTCATTTGCCTACTTTTTATGCAAACCCTCAAAATAAAGGGGAGAAACTTTTGCATACTTTGGATATTCACAGGCAGTTACGTTTTTATTTGAGCAGAACCAAGGAGTTCAGACAGTCTCAGCAATTGTTTGTTTCTTTTGCTTTGGGTTCACAGGGTAAACCTGTTTCAAAACAAACTATTTCTAAATGGATTGGGTTTTGTATTTCTTTCTATTATTCCCATCATGGCAAGGAGATTCCTGCTGGAATCAGGCCTCATTCCACTAGGGCTACTGCTACTTCTACGGCCTTTCTAAGGGGGGTAGCTACAAAAGACATTTTGGAGGCAGCTTCTTGGAGTTCAGTGCATACCTTTTCTAAACATTACCACCCTCCTCTTTATTCTAAGTCTAGGGCTGGATTTGCCACTGCAATTTTACAGGGCATTTTAGCGGCCCCTAATGCTTTATGATTTTTACCATCCTCCCTTTCCCGTTGCTTTGGGATTCTACCCATAAGTAAGGACTGCAGCAATGTGAGATGAAGAACATAGTACAGTTTTGTACCTACCATAAATGTAGATGTTCGAAGATCCACATTACTGCAGTCCAATTTACCCTCCCTCCTTCCCCACTGTAGTTTGACTTGGTGCTATGCTTTAGGTGATGGTTGTTGTTGGGCATGTTTTTGGGAGGTATTCTGTTTTTGGCTGTGGCCTTTCTGGTTTGGCCTTCTGACATCTGGGGCAAGAAAAGACTGAGGATATGACGTCGATCATGCGCCTTTATACCCTGACGCTCTGATGTCAGATCTAGGCGCCCATGACCGACGTCAGCCTAATACTTTGGTATTCGGGCCGACCAAGGACAGCGGACTACCCATAAGTAAGGACTGCAGCAATGTGGATCTTCGAACATCTACATTTATGGTAGGTACAAAACTGTACTTTTCTCTTTCTGGGCAGAGGCTAGGAATATAGATCCCTATTCATCCCCTGTGCACCATATTCTGGATTTTTTAGCGGAACTTTTTCGTGCTGGATCTTCTTCTGCCATGATTAAAGTGCAGTTAGCTGCAATTTCAAACTTTCATACAGGTCTATTGGACACTAGTATTATGTCCCATAAGCTTTGTAAAGCTTTTCTCAAAGGGACTACTTTACTCAGGCCCCCAGTGAGAGATCCCCCACCTCCATGGGATATAAATTTGATCTTAGCTTCCCTGATACTGCCCCCCTTTGAACCGGCAGCTTCTTGCTCCTTGAAGTTTCTTTCTTGGAAAACCCTTTTTCTGGTTGCAATTACTTCAGCCAGAAGAGTTTCTGAGCTTCAGGCCCTTTGTGTTCGCCCTCCTTATCTAGTTTTCCACAATGACAGAGTGTCTCTCAGGACTAATCCTTCCTTCCTTCCAAAGGTTTCTTCTGACAATAATTTGAATCAGTCTATTGATCTGCCTGTGTTTTTTCCAAATTATTCCAACAAGGCGGAATACAAATTGCATCAGTTGGATGTTCATAGACAGTTACGCTTTTACTTGCATAGAACTAAGCAAATAAGAAAATCAGACCAGCTGTTCCTGTCCTATGCTGAGGGCAAACAAGGTCTTCCTGTGTCAAAAGTAACCTTATCTAGGTGGTTGACATCTATAATTACATTTACATATCAGCTAAGGGATAAAGAGCTTCCTGCTACACCGAAAGGTCACTCCACTAGAGCTCTAGCTACTTCAGTGGCTTTTCAGGCAAGATTGCCAATGGAAACTATTTGTGCGGCAGCTACATGGGCCAATCTTCATACCTTTATTTCACATTATAAGCTGGACGTGGCCTCTAGGATCAGATCCGATTTTGGTTCCACTGTTCTGAAGAGTCTGTTCCGATGAGCCACCCAGGATTGAGATGCTAGGGACGCTGTCCCAACCAGCAAGAATGAAGGCAAGATGGACAACTTAACATTAAGAAGTTATGTACCTACCATAACGTTCCATGTTAGTTGTCTTCTTCTCGCCTTCTTTCTTGCGTCCCACCCTCCATCCCCCTATCCTAGTAGACCGAGAAGAGTTCTTTATGTTTTTATCACTGGCTGAGTTTTCTCTGGCTATTACTTGTGACTAGCAGTCTCTCCAGTAGGATTCATGCATCCTACCACATGTTTACTGTATTATTATTATAATTGTTATTATTATGTCTGTAGTTAGGTTTACCAAACAAGATCTGGGTATCTAGCGCCAGGCATCATGGGATATAGGGGGGCCTCGAGTCAGTAAGCAGCTCTCGAGCTTTTGAGGATGGCCGAGTCGGAGCCGAGGATCAGCTCCGAGTCCAACCAGCAAGAAAGAAGGTGAGAAGAAGACAACTAACATGGAACGTTATGATAGGTACATAACTTCTTATTATTTTATATATATCTATACAGGCAAAATTCCAATACCACTTCCTTGCAAGCTGTAGGTCCCCCTCTATGACTCAGGATACCCATACCATGTATTTAAATTTACTGGAAACAGTCACTATCCAACCTAATACCATATTCATGAGTGACTTTAATTACCCCATTATTAACTGGGAATTCTATATGACACCAAACATACAGACACAACCATTCCTGGATTTTGTAAATACAAACTCCCTGGACCAGATTTTCAGTACACCAGCCAATGGTGCAACCATACTAGATCTGGTCCTCACTAATATGGGAGAGTGCTGCACACACCCTACTATAATGTCATCCCTGGTAAGGTCAAATGACAAAATGGTCTCCTTTGAAGTAAAAATAAAACCTGAACCCCCTGCTAAACCTGGAATATTCAGGAACTACTCTAAGGCTAACTTCCTGCTATTAATTGATAGCCTGGAAATTTTTCAAGTCCTCATAAAGCCTGAGAACACTACTGCTTATGCAAAACTGTTCACAGAAACCCTCTACAAACATGTTAACAGCTGCATACAGGCAACTGTACCCATCAGGAAGAAGTACAGAACTAACTCAAAAAACAAGCCACCCTGGTGGAATCATAAAATCAGTAGGCTGTATAACAGAAGGAAGAACATCATGACAAAAATTAGGGGGTGCAGCACCCAGCAGAATAAAAGCACTCATAAAACTAAACAAACAACTCAGAAGACAAATAAAGTTTACCAAAGCAATATTTAAAGTAAATTTGTCCTCCTAGGCCAAGGACAACTACAAGGCATTCTTTAGCCCTGTCGCCAACCTCAAAGGCAATAGAGAATTGTCTGCAGAGTTAATTGTAAATAAAGTCACCTGTCTGAGTCAGAGGATATAGCAAACCTACTGGCTGATAAATTCAGCTCCAGCTTTATCCCCTTCTCCTCCTCAGGCTTCCATCAGGAAATAGCATGAAATATAACTCCTCCTGTTATCACTAGGGAATAGGCCCTTAATGCTCTCTCTAAGGCCAAGAACACTGTATCAATGGGTCCAGACAATATCCCAGGATGCCTTATAAATAGCATGAACATGACCTGTAAGCCTTCTGGAATTGCTATTTAACCATAGCCTCCAAACAGGCTTCATACCTCATGAATAGAGAACAGCAACAGCCATCCCTCTGCACAAAGGTTGGCCATCTACAGACCCTGGAAACTACACACCCATAGTCTCACTAGTCCTATATGTAAAGCCATGGAAAGAATTATCATGGAGATGATCAATAGAAATATAGTAAACCTCCAGACACTGGTACCAACCCAGTTTGGTTTCGTCAAGGGCAAATCATGTCTACTCAACCTAGTAAACTTCTTTGAGAAGGTCACCAAAGCAATGGATGAGGGCAAAAATATTTCATATGACCATCCTTGACCTGCCAAGGCATTTCATACAATACCCCACTTGGGCATTGTTGACAAACTCAAGAGGTTCAGTACAAACCCATATGTTACCCGGTAGATAGCCAACTGTCTCACAGACAGGACCCTGGAAGTTAGAATTTGGGAATCTATCTCTATAAAGACGCCAGTCACAAGTGGAGCCCTTCAGGGGATTGGTCCTCGGACTGCTCCTTTTTGGCATTTACTTCTCTGTAGTCAATGGTCTCTGGCTGACTAAATTTGCAGATTGCAAATTAGGAGCTTGTCATTGAATCCCACACTGACACACATGTTGTCCAGGAAGAGCTGACACTGACCAACAACTGGTGTCAGAGCCATGGACTAAAACTAAATGCCAAGAAATGCATAATAGTATACTTCTGGAATTCATCCATCCCTGGTAACTATTATATTGACAACACAACCCTGAGAGTTGACCCAGTAGTCAGGGACTTTGGGACACACATAGTAATCTAGCCTTTGATCATCACATGTCTACAGTAGTGAGGAAATCATTCTGTGTTGCACAACTTATAAACAAAGAAATGACATCCAAGTCCAAGGAAGTCATCTTTCTGTTGTATTCTTATATGCCTTATATCAGTCAGAAATTTAATCTTTGTATAGGATGCAACTACATGTGCCTACTATCATACAGTATCTAATTATTATTGAAATTTTGTATGTGTTAAAATTGATTACAGTTTTACTATATTTGTGACTACTTTTTTAATTTGCTGTATATTATCTACCTTTTTGGAGCTTTTCTCCTTGGGTCTTTGCTGAAAATGGGCACCTGCCAACCAGACTAACCCAGTCAACAAATGTCAAATAAATAAAGATTCTGCATTCATCGGACCTATCATTGGGTACAGTGCCCCCATTGGTATTCAAGTGCAACTTGGACAGTTGGATAAGAAACAGGAAATTCATCCCTGGTTTGGCACCTATGTCTGTAATGGACCCAGGCAACCTATAAATGGTTCATCTCCCAGGTTCCTGCTTGTAAATATTTCATCTCCCAGGCTCCTGCTTACACTTATCAAGGATATCAGAACTCGTCAGAGATTTGGGATGCATGGATAGGCTTAAAAGGCCCTTGTGGTCATTAGCCTAGTAAACACTTATGAACCTATGAATCAGATTGTCTGTCTTCTGAAATATTCTCTTTTTATTCTTCTAACCTTCCCTTTTCTAGTAAAGGACACTCAAAAAAGTGTTGGGAGGGCGGCCAAATGGTTAAGGTGTTTCCCTTATAAACACAAGGTACAGGGTTTGAGTCTCACAAGGGATAATTGGCTAGGCTTAAAATGGCTCACAAGGGCAGTTAGCCTAGTACTAATCTATGAACCTTTGAACCTATAAACCAGAAAATGTTCACAGACAAACCTACATTTTTTTGTGATTTGTCCGCTTTCCCATCTTGCGCCAAGTACTTCTCATCCCCTCAAAATCACACTTTAGGTTGACCCCAAAAAACTCACTGATTCACATTTCCCATTCACAGTTTTAAGCATTGTTCTTTCATGAACTTCCAGTGTCACCCATAACTCCTACCCCCTGTCCAAACAGTTATTTCATCTTACATATTATTTAATCTCGTAAGTTGTAACCAAAACACAGGACTGAAAGGACAGACACTCCACTCTTTATTGGCTCACAAAAAAGCTTAACGCTCCACCAGAAAATGTGTTTTCATCCAGGCACCTCCCAGACTTCATCAGAAAATACACAAGGTTACCTCATTTAAATACAGCTCAGCTCACAGTGAATAAAAAATTAATTACTGACTTAAAGAAACATACAACACATAAAAACCTAAAAAATATATACATATGTATTATAAAAAATCATTAAAATAAATACAATGACATCTAGTTTAATATGCCATCCTGATTGATCATAATTTGGCAGCTCTAAGTTTTAGAAGGGGTAACAAGGAAATATAATCATTAAGACCCGGATTTTTGTGAGCCAATAAAGAGTGGAGTGTCTGTCCTCCTTTTAGTCCTGTGTTTTGGTTACTAGTTACATTTTGGACTGTTTCCTCGCTTTTTTGTTACTTGTTAATCTTGTAAGTTATTACAAATAGGGAAAAAATTAAGTTGTGTTCTTCTATGTCAGATGGTCTAAATTGCACATTTATTTTCTTCCTTAACTGCAGTCCCAAGTTGAGAAAAAAATATGGTAAGCATGAACTCTTTTTCCCCATTCATTCATTAATTTTTCATGTAAATTAAAAGTTTCAAAAGTAACTTCACAAAAGTCTTTTGTTCCCAAGTGTATTAATGTTATTTTCTGTACTTTAAACCCCAAAGGTGAAATAATACTGTCCATAAATTCATACCTGTTGATAATGCTACTGTTTTTTGCTTTAACTTTAAAGACTGGTCATCTCTTCTGTTTTTTTTTTTTTTTCATTGCATCAATCCATATCTTCTTTCATTTTAAGTCACATCTTTTTTTCCTTCACTGACCAAGCATAACCCCAAACTGCTGTCATTATCTTCTGGTAATTCAGCTCCTTTTCCTGGTTAATCTGGCTGCATTTCCCCTGTTATCTTTCCTAGCACACCATCCACCATAGTACTCCATCTTACTTCCTCATCAGCATTTGGCATATATTGAGTTATCATCTTAATCAATACAGGAGTTTCCAAACGTCCTTCCCCTGACTCTGTAACAACAATCTCCTCTGTTACAGAGTATGTGATATTTATGTATTCTGCATCTCTCCCCTCGACTGCTTTCTCATTTCCTCCTCCATTTTGGAATTCTGTACGTATTAGTGACAACCCAGTGGTGCCACTTAATGCTCAGAAAGAATGGAGTGCTTTGATATATTCACATTCGTTTTATACCATAAAAATTATTTACAAGCTTATTTTTATATTCATCATTAACATTATTTACAAGTTATCAACACAAAAGAACTTATCTAAACTATTATTTGTCTTTCATTCTTTTTTCTTTTAGAGTTACCCTCTATTCCCTACCCTTTCCTCCACAGCCATTGTATTATTTCAACTAATACATCATCTTCCATTTTCTTGTTATACACGAAATTCTCACATCATTTTTCATATCACTTGTATTATCAATACAAGTGCTACTGTGTTATCAATATCACGTTTATTTACTTCATCATACTTTTCACATAATACCATATTCATATTCATACATTCAAATCCTTCTGATCTGTCATGAGCACATCATTATTAACCCCCTTTTTTCCATTTTCTACATGAGGTTGGGATGCCATGTCAACTGTCACCATCTCTCGCTGTTTAGAGCCACTCTTCTACCTACTTCAGCACTCATTCCTGTCTGTCACAAGTCTTCTCTCACACAATCCATCTACCTCTTTGCTGGATGCCCTCATTTCCTCTTGCCCTTCTTCCTGTCTGTCTTAAATCTTCTTCACCAGATTGTCCTCTGATTTTCTTCACATGTGCCCAAACCACTATCTGTTCTCATTGACCTTTTCTGCAACTGGAGCAACTTTGGCTTCTGCTCTTACAGTATGTCCTCATTTCTTCATCTGTCCCACAGTGTGCATCCTACCACCTGTCTCAGGCATTTCAACTTCATTACCTCTAGCTTCTTCAAGTTTCTGTACCATACGGTAATATTGACAGCACAGCTGTTTTGTATACCTTACATTTCAGCTTATTCATCATTCTTCTATCATATACTATACCTGACACTCTGTGCCAGTTGTTTGTAGCCCCTCTGATTCTCGCATTGACCTTCTCATTCAGGCTTCTCTTCTCCTCAACCACACCTCACAGATACTTGAAGCTGTTAACCTGTTCCACTATTTTTCCTAGAGTCTCAATTTTCAGCTTCTTCTGAAATCCACCATTTGCTGCCATTACAACTGTCTTATCTGTACTCAGTTTTATCCCATGTACCTTCAATTTGCATTCCATTCCCTATCCTTTGCTGAAGTTCTTCCTCAGAGTCTGCCTGTAATGCCACATTGTCTGCATACGCAACTTTGTTGATCTGTTGCCTATGACCTGCATGATAACGTAGTCCATCACCAGTATGAACAGCAGTAGGCTCAGAGCTGAACATTTGTACAGACCTACTGCTTCTGGGAACCCCTCAGTGAAACCAAAACACTGTTGCGTATTTGACTCATTGGGTCCTTCTGCATACTTTGCACTAGTTCTCCCATCTGCATTCACTTTTAAAATGGTTCCAAAAATCTTTATTCTTGTTGCAATCCCAAAAATAATGTTTTGTTTCTTTTTCAGTACATTTAACACATTTTCTTTCTTCCATCACCCTTTGTTTCAGAGACCTTTTTATTAGTTTGATGTGGATATCCCACCACTGCCACCAAAATGTGATAACCCAACACTGGGCCAGTAATCAAGGAGCCTCAGTCCTCAGACTGGCAACAGCGGGGGATGCTCACTGAGAGGATGACAAGTACACACACACTATTTCCAGATGCAGCTCTCTGCATCAAGTGCAATTTCCCTTAAGTGCACACAGAGGCCACAGCCAGTCCTGGGCTGGTTTGTCACCCTTTCAACAGATCCCCAGTAAGACTCACCAGGGGCACAGCTATAGAGTTGAGATCACAGCTGAGTGGCCAAGCCAAGACCTTCAGGACCCTCTCTGTCCAACCAGTGCTTCGTATCCCTGCCAAAGTAGCTGACACACACACACACTCTTTGAAGTTTGATTTATATGCACACACACACACACACACACACACACACACACACACACACACACACACACACACACACACCCCTGGGAAAGCCTGGCACATGTTTACTAGCTATGCCCCTTCTGCCCAGACTATAAGGTAGTTACCACTGCCACCAGTCAACACCTTATCAGCTACTTTAAGGCCCTTAACAAAGGGTTTCCAATCTTAATGTGTAATATTACTATTAACATGAATGGTAGTTTGACCAAGAGCAAACCTATTAGTAATGGCCCACACTGTGTCACCAAATAAATATACAAGTATTTTCAAAACTTAAATATCTGTACACAGATTAGCCGCAAAGACAGATTTAAATGTTTTTAATAATAAATAAAAGAACAAGAAAATACCCAGTATCTATTCACAATGACATCAGAGTTAAAAAACACACACAATAGTTAAAACAACATTACAGGACAGTCTCAAATAAATGAAGAAAAAATATCTAAATTAAGCTTCATTATATTCTTGACTGAATCTAAGACAAGTATACAATAATGTAAGTACTTACTAATAGAGCAAGGCAGATGTGAATAGATCTTCGACTTGTTGTCAGGTCCAAAACAGAATGCAAAATTATCTGTCCCACTAAGAGACTTCTCAAAATAATATCTAAAATATTACTGCTGGGGTATCTTGCAGAATGACATCACTTCTTGTCATCTGATCCTAGTTCCCAAGCAAAACAAACAATGAAGCTGGCAGTATTTAGCATCTACCTGTAAAAATATACAGACAAGGGATTATCTCAGATCTCTGGCAGATGCTGGAAGTCATTAAACAATTGCATTCCCTCATGCTTTCAGCACTAGTAATTAGTACACCCTAAAGACAATACAGAAAGATTCCTAGTACAGACATTGTGTCTCTTGCTGCATTGAAAACTGAAAGATACTCTCTTTTATGGCCTAGGCATAAAGCAATTTAATTTCAGTTATTTTTCTGAAATTTGCTGGACTGAAGTTAACCTCCTGTTTTCCATTTTCCACTGTTAAAACATATACATTTAAAAAATTACAATAGTGCATGCACATTCCTTTCCTGTTCCACTAAGGCACACTGTGATTACATTTCAGACAGCACTTTGTAAATACCTTTTCAACACACATGTCTGTGCAAGCAGTTTAATATGTACATGACATAGATTTCCAATACATTTGGAACACAAGCATCTTGTATAAATCATTTTTATATTAATTAATGACATATACTTATATACAAAATTCCAGCTTTCTGTGCTGGTGGTATCCCCTTTTGTCACACTTCTTCCCCCCTTCAAAGACTCAAGCTAGTTTTTCAAGTGACCCATGAGAAACATTACTTGAGAGGAATGAGCCTATCAGGGAATACATTACCCCATTCCCTATCTTGAGATCCCCTCTCCATTGGCATTGCTAACCCCACTGTGGTATTACACTGTCATATCATATGCCTGCAACTCTAGGCTCCACCTTAGTAACTTGGTATTTTGCTGGCTGACTCTATGTAGCCATGTTAAGGGATTGTGATCTGTAACTACAGTGAATTTCCTTCCATACAGATAAAGCTAAAGTTTCTGCAGTGCCCACACTATGGCTAGACCTTCCTTTTCTACAGCTGGATAGCATTCCCTCCAGGGATGGAGCCTACAGCTGAGATATACCACTGAGTGCTCTTCTACCTATGAGGAAACCTAGTTGAGTAAAGCCCCACCTCATGGTTTGAAGCATCTACCTGAACAACAAATTATTTGCTATAATCTGGACTGGCTAACACAGGGGGGTCCTCCCAGAGCTCCTCTAAGCTTCTTGAATGCCTGCTCACACAATAAGGTCCACACTACCTTATCAGGCCTGTTTTTCCTTGTCAGGTCGGAGAAGGGAGTAGCCCAAACTCCTGTAGTGCTACTCAGGTTTCTCGAACCTGGGTAGGGGATAGCTGCTCTGACATTGGGGGGACAAATTTTCTGTAGTACCCTG
The DNA here is from genome assembly GCF_019279795.1 of Protopterus annectens. Classification (NCBI taxonomy): domain Eukaryota; kingdom Metazoa; phylum Chordata; order Ceratodontiformes; family Protopteridae; genus Protopterus; species Protopterus annectens. The sequence goes on along the minus strand of NC_056726.1, from coordinate 526,645,068 downwards.
CTGCCCCTAAGAATGCCCTCACCTGCTTTTTGGTAACAGGGGCAGGCCATGCCTAAATAGCTTCCATTTTGGCAAGTTCAGCCTGATCTTACCACTCCCCCTCTGTGTCCCAGGTAGGAGACCTCTGCCATACCCAGCTGACACTTACTGGGCTTAATGGTCAACCTTACCATCATCACCTGTCTGATATGCTGAAGGTGCTCTTGCCAGGAATGGCTGTAGTTGGAAATATCATGCAGGTAATCAAGTGCAAAATCTCCTGCTAGGATACAATCTACCAGCCTCTGGAAATTCACTGGGGCATTTTTCATCCCAAAAGGAATATTTGTGAACTCATACAAGCTGAAAGGAGTCATAAAGACAGACCTCTCCCTAGTGTTGGGAGTCAAGGGCACCTGCCAGAAGCCCTTGGTAAGATCAGTAGTGGTACGATACTTAGTCCCACCCATCTGCTCTAGGGCTTCATCTGCCCTAGGCATGAGGTAAGCATCTGACTGTGTGAATATTTAATTTCATGTAGTCCACACAGAACCTGGTGTTGCCATCCTTCTTTGGTACCAGCACCACTGGGGAGGCCCAGGGACTGCTATACTCCTAGATTACCCCCAGCTTCAACATTTCCTGTATTTCCTCCCTCAGAGTCTGTTTGACTCTCTCAGGCACCCTATAAGGGGCCTGCTTGATAGGCCTATGGGGTCCTGTGTCCACAAGGTGCTGCACCAGGTGAGTACATCCTGGTTTCCCCATGAACATGCTCGCAAACTCCTGTAATGCTACTCAAATTTATCAAACCTGGGTAGGGGATAGCTGCTCTGACATTGCTACCCCTTCCATTGAGATGTCAGTCCAAGCCTCACTGAGGAGATCAGTTACCAGATCCCCCTCAGACTCCTCCTGCCATCCACTGCAAATACTCAGCACACAGGCGTCTCTGTCATAGTAAGGTTTCATCATGTTAGCATGGTACAGTTTGTGCCCCTGCCTCCTGCCTAGCAGTTTGACCATGTAGTTAACATCTCTGACCTTCCTTACCAGTTTGAAGGTTCCCTTCCAAGCTGTCTGCAGCTTGTGCCTGACAGGAATGAGAACCATAACTTGCTGCCCCACAGAATACTTTCTAGTTTGAGCATTCCTGTCATACCAGACCTTCTTCTGCTGTTGGGCTTCTGCAAGGTTCTCCTGGGCCAAGCCCATGAGTTCCCTGATCCTTGTTCTGAGGTTTAGGACATATGCCACAACTGACTTCTTGTGGGATTCACACTCACTCTCACACTCATCGTAAATCAAATCTAGAGGTCCCCTCACCCTGTGCCCATACAGCAACTCAAAGGGTGAAAAACCTGTGGATTCCTGGGGCACCTCTCTGTAAGCAAACAACAGATGGGGCAAATATTTGTCCCACTCTCTCTTAAACTGGTATGCAAATGCCTGTAGCATGGTCTTTAGTGCACAGTTTAACCTCTCCATAAGACCATCAGTCTGGGATGGTAGTGGGTGGTCTTTAGGTGCTTCACCCCACAGTGCTTCCATGGACAAGCCAGCAGGTCTGGCATGAAATTGGCACATCTGTCAGTGTTTCTTTTGATAAACCTACCTGCTGAAAATCTCTAAAGGCATTTGCCACCTTTTCTGCATCGATGGAGGACAGAGTAACCACCTCTGGGTATCTGGTAGTATAATCTAATGCCACTAGGATATAATTCTTTCCTGTGGAACTTGGAGAACTCAGAGGTCCCACAATATCCATAACTACCCTCTGAAATGGCTCCTCAATCACAGGCAAAGGCATCAAAGGAGCTATGACCTTGTCTCCTGCCTTGCCTACTTTTTGGCACTGCGGTACCCTGTTACATCCCAGGAAATCCCAGGGCAATAAAGGTTCTGTATAATATGTCTCTTTATATGCTTTATTCTCATATAACCTGCAAAGGGAATGTCATGGGCTATGGGTAGAAGTGTCAGATGGCAGGCTTTAGGCACTATCAACTATTGTATTCTCTAACACTCTAGCCCTCCCTCAGGGCTCAACTCCCTCACAGTAAGCCTTTGTCCCCATATACGGAGCCCTCTTTTCCTTGAGAATCAGGCATCCTCCTGGCTACCTCCCTCAAGCCATGTAATGTAGGGTCTCAGAGCTGAGCCTGTCTCAACTCTCACTTTGTAACCCTTCCAAGCTCCACTTCCATAGGAAGTCTGGTGTCCTCTGGCAGCGGTGCCTCACTGTCAGCTGGGTACTACTATTCACCTCTGCTCTTGCAGTCAATCTATCCAAGGGAACATCAGTACCCACCAGCAGCTGTGGCTCACCTTCAGTCTCACTGCTACAGGGAGCTCCCCCACTGAAATAGCCACCGCAGCAGTCCTGGCTTCAAGTGTGCAGTCTGTCTGGGTCCCCCAAGGCTACCAGACCCACATGCCTGTCTGCAAACCTGACTGTAACTGTATGCCCACAAGGTACTGCATTATCAAAATCATTCCTTATTAGGACATCTGCAGGAATATCCTCAAACACACCTACTTGCTTGCTTTCTTTTCCAGTCTTCCAGTGAAGGTGAACCCTTGCCAAAGGTATTTGAAATGGGATCCCTCCTTAAGTTCTACCTGGAATAGACTTCCCAAGCAAGTAGTGCTCCTCTTTAACCATTGCAGGCTTCAAAATAGTTAGGTCAAAGGCTGTCTCTCTCGTAGTAGTGGTCTGTTTTCCATCTACTAAGATAGGATATAACCTCTTGTGGTAGTTTGGTACACTTGTTGTCTCCAGACAACTTACTGCTGGCATTCTGTAATTCCCACTTGCTTCCTCCCCTACCTTTTGTTCCCAGCCTTACCTCCGTGGACATCTGTATGCTACATGGCCCCACTGGTTACATTTAAAACATTTAACCCTTGATCCTGGCCATGTACTTGAACTAGTGGCTTCCCCTGTTACTGGCAGAATCTGTTGGAGTGGTTTAGGCTGCCCACCATGGGTTCCCTTTGAGCCATGTGCATTAGTGGTTATCCCTTTCTTGTGCAGTGATGCCCTGCTTGCTAGTTATAGGTTGCCATTTTTCCCCAAATCATCTGCGGTGTTGTGTTCTCTATCTACCAACCATATTCTCAGCAGTTACAACTTTGCTATGGAATAAGGGGGCCAGGAACCATAGCCAAAGCCCTTGGTCAACATTATACTGTTTACATACTCTTTCAAACATATGGATAAAACTATCAAAATTATCACCCTCTGTAAATTGTGGAAGAAATTTACAGACATTTATTGCTTCTGGGGTTCGGTTACTCCCTTCCCCATTATCTGCCTGACCCTGGCGAAGAGTTTCTCGTTTTCTTCGGCTTCCAGATGTCTTAGTTTCTCTGTTGATTCTAATGGATCTGTTTCTCTTTTTCTTCAGCCTCCAAATGCCGCAGTCTCTCTGATTTTTAGCTCCAACCGTTTGGCCTCCAGTTCAAGTCTCCTGAACTCCAGATGGATTTTAGGTCCTCTGAGGCAAAGTTGAACTGTCCATTTTCTGAGAGTTGTACATCCCCAAGGCCAGTCTGGTTGTCTTCCTGCTTGCTGGTCTGTGATGCAGCTGTGGTTAAGGCTGCAATCTTTCTCTTTTAGTCAGGTTGGTATGCCCCACTCCTTTGGCTTGGCACATTTCAGACAACTGGTTTCTTGTTAGCTTGCCATAATCCTCTGCTGACATCCTTGCCTGATCTCCCTGACAAAGCTAACACAAAAAAATAAAACTATTGTTATATGAAACTCTGAATGTCTACCATGTGACTGCTTGAGAGTACAAACACCTTCTTTAGTGACCGCTGTTTACAGGCTATAGGACTTCAATATCCACACCACTGCCACCAAATGTGATATGGTGATCCCACCGCTGCCACCAAAATGTGACAACCCTCAATTGGACCAATAATCAAGGAGCCTCAGTCCTCACCACTGGGAACAGTGGGGGATGTTCACTCGGAGAATGACAAGTACACACCCAGTATTTCCAGATGCAGTTCTCTGCATCAAGTGCAATTTCCCTTAAGAGCACACAGAGACCACAGTCAGTCTCAGGCTGGTTTCTCACCCTTTCTGCAGATCCCCAATAAGACTCCCCACTGACACAGCTATAGAGTTGAGATCTCAGCTGAGTGACCAAGCCAAGACCTCCAGCACCCTCTGTCCAACCAGTGCTTCATGTCTCTGCCCAGATAGGTGACACACACACAAAGATGCACACCTGAGAAAGGCTGGCAAAGGTTTACTAGCTATGCCCCCTTCTGCCCAAACTATAAGGTAGGTACCACTGCCACCAGTCAACACCTGGTCAGCTACTTTATGACCCTTAAAAGAGGGTGTCCAATCTTACTATGTAATATTAATATTAACACAAATGGTAGCTTGACCAAGAGCAAGGCTATTAGGAGTGACCCACACAGTGTCACCAAATAAATATGCAAGTATTCTCAAAACTTAAATATCTCTACACAGATCAGACATGATTAAAGGGTTCACTCCACAACAGACTCGAAACAACACCTGAATCAAACTTTGAGACTGTCTGATGAAGTCTGCTATTGCAGATGAAAGTGCTTACCACGTTTCTTAGACATCTTAAGTTGATTTTTATTTAATAAACAGTATTTAATTCCTTGTTCGAGTCCTGTTCACTATCTGACTGGTTAACCTAGCAGAGACGGATCGCTGTCTCAAAGTTTGATTCATGATTAAAGGGTTAAATATATTTAATAATACATAATAAAAGAAAAAGAAAATAGTTTCTATTCACAGTGACATCAGAGTTCAAAACCACAGGAAATATTTAAAACAACATTGCAGGACATTCTCAAGAATAAAGAAAAAATATCTAAGCTAAGCTTCACTATATTCCTGACTGAATCTAAGAGAATTATACTATAACTTAATAACTTACTAATAGAGCAAGGCAGATGTGGTGAATGGATCTTCTCGTTGTTGTCAGGTCCAAGAGAGAATGCAAAATGATCTGTCTCATTAAGAAACTTCTGAAGATAATATCTAAAATATTACTGCTGGGATAGCTTGCAGAATGACATCACTTCTTGTCATCTGACCATAGTTCCCAAGCAAAACAATCATCAATGAAGCTGGTAGTATTTAACATCTACCTGTAAAAATATGCAGACAAGGGCTTCTTCTCGGATCTCTGGCAGATGCTGGAAGTCATTAAACAAATACATTCCTTCATGCTTTCAAGACTAGTAATTTGTTCACCCTAATGACAATACAGAAAGTTTCCTACTACAGACATTATGTCTCTTGCTGCATCAAAAACTGAAAGATACCATCTTTTATAGCCTAGTCATAAAGTAATTTAATTTCAGTTATTTTTCTGAAATTTGCTGGACTGTTAAAATATATACATTTAAACAGTTACAATAGTGCATGTACATTTCTGTTCTCTTCCAGTAGGTACACTGTGGTTACATTTCAGACAGCACTTTGCAAATACCTTTTCAGCACACACGTCTGTACAAAGCAGTTTGATATACACATGACAAATATGTGTAATACATTGCATCTTGTATAAATCATTTCGATATTCACTAATGACATATAATTATTTACAAAATTCCAGCTAGCTGCGCTGGTATTATCTCCTTTTGTCACAACTAGTAACTTATGTAATACAATTCAACACCAATTTTTTTCAAGCCTTTTCCCTCACTCTTTCATTGTATTTTTTATCTTCTTTAAACTTCTTCCATGGGCACACCAAACATTTTTTTTCGAATCATATTATACCATTATTTTCTTTTCCCATCAACCTCACTTTAACTTTCATAATTTCATTTTATTCTCACACTCTTCTTTTTCTATCATGGCCTTTTCTCTTTTCCATGTTTTTTCTTCCCATACATTTTATATTTTTCATATAATGTCTTGCGTATAATTTATTTTTGTCTTTCTTTTACTTTTCTAATTACTCAAAATAAATGCATAGAGGCTAAATGCACCACTGGATTTTTTTTAATTCAAACCACCTTCCTTTTTATTTCAAACTCTCTCTCTCTTCTCACCGGGCTCAGCCTCAATCCCCAAATGAAGCTACAAAATCTCTAGTAACTCTTTCCATATGAATGGGAAATATATCTACTTCATATTCCCAAAATCCCACAAGCACGAAGATGAAAATCCCAAGATGACAGTCACGAACCAGGAAATACCGAACTGCATATGTTTTCCTAGGTTAAGTCAACACTTGCCCAACAGAACACTAAGACATACCACACTATTTAAAACACATCTAAGTGGAGGCTATGCCCCCCCACACACCCCAGATGTAGGGGCTGTGCCTTCTACAACCTCCTAACTATATATAACAACTCCAGGGTCACACTACAGTTGAGAAAGGGCATACATCCCCATGTTGGGCAAGTGTTTACTTGCCCTAGGTGAACTTACACAATTTGGTATTCCCTGTTCATGATTGTTGTCTCAGGATTTTTGTCTACATGCTTGTGGGATTTTGGGAATGCGAAGTAGACCTATATAGATACACACACACACACACATATATATATATATATATATATATATAATATATATATACCCTTCAGTTGATTGACCTTCTGAAATGCTGAACGTCATATGGCTGAGACCATATGACCAACAATGCCAATGCCGTTGTCCTACCTAAAAAAAAAAACAATAAACACAAATCAACATGCCCCTACCCCCCAACTAAATATACCAACTCTGAGATTGCTCCACATTGCAGAAAGGGCAAAATCCACGTAACGGCCAAATGACTTGTTTCCTTGTGTGGAAACTGCTGTTCGCGGTTTTGGTTCTTCAACATTTAGTGATTGACATTTAGTTATTTGACTAACTAAACATTCGACCAGGTAATATAGATGCAGTTGTGATTTATTTCAACACTCTTACTTTTATACCATAGATCCCTTCTCCTATGTACTCATCTAATACATTCTCCATCCATGTTTGTATTATTTTCATAAATATTTTAAATTCAGTGTTCATTGTTGTTATAGGCCACCAAATGTTATATCTTTTCTTAAATTATTTTTTTCCATATAAATGTTACCTTTCCACCACATATGTCTTCTCTTTCATTATATCTTTCTTTTTCCATTCATTTAATATTTTAAAAAAAAAACTTCTCCTTCATCTTTATTCATTTTCTTCTAATACTAATAGCTTAGACCATCCAGACTTTGGTGCTAATTTATTTTTACCTTTTTTTCACACATTCTGTATTTCTTCTGTTGTCATATCATTTTCTAAAAATCATTACTTTTTCAGATATTTTTTTCACTTTTCATTCTTCTTGCCTATCCATTTCTTTTTTTCATACATCTTCTCTACAAAATTATCTAATACCTCTGTAATATGTTCTTGTTTGTATTTTGTATCTCCTTTGCCAGCTAAGATAACATCCTTCCTTTTGTCATTTTTACTTATTTTTCTAAATAGGAAGAAACCTCCTCTTTCTTTCCTTTCAGAAAAAATGCCTGTGTAACATCATTTTACTTTTTCTCTGCTCTTTTCAAACATCTGATTTTCTATTTCCCTTATTTTGTCACTTCCTTGTTCTGTCTCTTTCTCATAGTTCTGTAAAAATTCTTTATATTTCACCTTCTTTCTTTTTTAATTATTCTTTCCACTTCTAAATATATTTTATATTTCTGCTTGTACACTACCCATCTGGGATCATTGGTATATGCTATTTCTATATTTCTTTCTCTCTTATCATTACCTCCTCCTTTTTTAAGGCTGCAGCTAATCTCTTTATCCCTTTTCCCTCATTTACTATTTCTCCGACTTCCTCTAATATATCCCATACTGCTGTATGATCAGAAAACTCTTCCAGCAGTGCTCTCCCTGCTATTTCTTTCATATCTTTACTGAAAATTATATAATCAATTTCAGTCTTAAAATTTCCCTTGTTATATGTCCATTCTCTATTTTTTCCAACTTTTAAATCTCCACATTTTATTAAGTCCTTTAACATCTTAATATGCTATGTTATTTTTCCATTTTCTTTCTTCAGTTATACTTAAAATCTCCTACCATCATTATTGACATATTTACTAACACAATTTTTAATTTATTTCCATAAATTTAGTATACACGTAAATCACTATTAATCTTATACACTTTTATTTCATTCTCATATCACAACCCTTCCTGGCACTACTGTTATTACATCTTGAATTTTTATTCCTTCATTTTGTATAAGATATTCCAGAACATGTCTCATTTCCTACTGACCAAATAATCCCCCCATACTGCCTATATTTTTCTTCCCTTGTTTCTTCAGTACATCAGGTATCTAGTAAGCAAAACATCCGGTTTTATTTTTGGCACAATTCTACCACCAGCAAAACTGTTATATTGTTTCTAATGTTATTCACATTTAAAGCTAAAATTCCTATACCATCATTTTCTTTTATTTGTAAGTGTTTGCCTTCCAGATTATATGTTTCTTTTTCTTCTCCTAAGTTTCCCACCAATTGATTTTTCACTATCTTGTTCTTGTTCTTCTCCTATTAACTTTCTCCTTTTCTTCTTTAATTTATAAAATTGCAAATCTGCAATCTGCAGATATCTTTTTGTATGGTAATAACTGTACTTGAACTATAATTTATTATCTAACTACCTCTTCATTATTTAGCCTTTCTTCATTATCCACTTCCCAATACATCATTCTTTTTCAACATATTCTGTAGTAATATTTTACATTGTTTGTCTTTTTCTGAACTCTCCTCTTCATCCACTCTTTCCTTTTCTAATATTGGACAGCAAACCAGAAGTGCCCAAATTCTTTGCATTTCTGTGAACAGACTTAGTTTTTTTTTTTTTTTTTTTTTTGTTATATGCCCCCCCCCCCCCCTCTCTCCACATTGGTTATACCACAGTCTTGTACTAAATGATTTTCATCTCCACATAAATAATATGCTTTAGGTTGGTCTCAGTACCTAATAAATCCTCTCTTACCTTCCACAGTTATTGTATTAGAAATATGTTGAATTTCCCCATCTTTAACATCCATTGTTACCCACAATTCCCCTCCTCAACCCCATACATTTCTTTCATCATATATTTTCACTTCATTTACTTTACTATATAATGAAGCAAACAAAAAACAGTTTAAACTTATGATAACCCATATCTGAAGTCCTAAATTACACATGTATTTTATTTTTTAGTTATAGTTACAAGCCTGGAAATAAATAATCTTTCCATGGTGCTACTGCATTTTTTCAGTTTTAGTTATACATTTTTCCAACAAGTTAAACCGTTCAGAAGTTACTTTGGAAAAATGTTCATTTTCCCAAATGAATTAATGCTATTAAGTCTTTAAATGTCAAATAATACTATCCATACTGTCATACCTGTTCATACTGCCATCACTTTTACTTTTTATTCTTACCACTTGGCATTTTCTCTGTGGCTGTTGAGAAACTAAAAATCTTTGTCCCCTCTCAGTTCTTTCTTCCATTCTTGCTTGCCTTGCTGCCTTTGCATAACTCTCTTCAACCCTCATGTGCCAAATCTTGGTCAACATGAAGTTGTTCCAGAAGATCTCTGTACTTGCCATTATATTTATGGATTTTCCAATTTTCTTTCCTTCTCCTCTGATCTATTTCCTTATATTCTTTTTTTTTTTTGTTTTTGGCACATTCAGTTGTCTGATTTTTGTCTTCTTCTAGTTTGATTTCCATTACTGCTTTACACTGAAACACTTCTGCTAAACTAAGGAAGAATGTGTAATTGACCTCTTTTCCGCATGTTTTAAAACTTTGATTATGTTTGGATCTGGTGAGGTCAGCAGATATGTACGTAGTTCTATGATTGCAGAAATCAATTTCAAGGAGGTCTATACCTCCTTCACAGCAAGGAATATATAATATTGCTATATACTGATTTTTATATATCATTTGATAAACATGAAGCATTTTCTTGTTTTCCTGTCCAACTGATCTAATACGTTTTTGTGGTCAGTCAATCACCTGAAAACTTTAAGTCAGAACAGGAAGAGCAAACAGGTTTAAAGCTAAGACTTTATGTCCAGATGTCAAGGCATCTTTCAATATTAGTTTTAGTCTTCTGAAGTATTCTTTACTGAGTTTTATTCTCATTTGCTCATGTTTTATTGCCAATCCTTCATCTATTCCCAAATATTTATACACTCATGCCTGCTGAAGTTCCTTTATATCACATTCCTATCCCAGACTGATGTTTTCTTGGTGCTGCAGCTTTCCTGTTTTAAATGTTACCTTTGCACATTTATTAAGACAAAATGGCACTCATATCATCTAAGAAAGTTTGAACCATCTGTATTTGTGTTTTCAACTCATCATTTGATGAACTATGCAGTTTTAAGTTATCCAGAAAAGTAAAGTAAGATGTTTTTAAAGAAGGCTTGTTTCTGGGAGCCAAATTGTAAACATAGTCAGCTCCATTAAATAAAAAGTTAAATGGGTTAAGGGCATGACAAAACAGCAATGGTGACAGAGAATCACCCTGGAATATCACCCTTTTATCCCTGGGATGATAATTTGCCCTTTGTCATGGCCCAACTGCAAAGTGGTTTGCCACTGTTTCATGGTTATTGTAATTTAATTGATCAATGGAGAGTGTATCTTACACATCTGAAGCATTTCCTTATCCATGAATATGGGATGATGTCAAATGTTTCTTTATAATCTATTTCATGTCATACTTAGGATCTTCCCCATTTCCCAATTCGCTGTTATGTCTGTATTTAGTAACAAATGATACTTTATTCTTTTTATGACTTTCTTTTGTTAAGATTTTCTCTATTGCCATAATTATTTTTCTAAATGACAATAAACTCTATCTGCATCAATTTAATTGCTGGAACATCTGTTCTGAGAGACTGCCTTCCATACTATCTGCAAATATACAGATCTGAGTATCTATTTTTTTGGTTATAGAGTTTGTTAATTGTTGCTTAGATCTCTGTTGAAACTGTTGTCTCACTGTTCTGAGAGACTGATCTGCAAATATATAGAGCTGAGTATATTTTTTGGTTTTAGAGTTTGTACTGTTAGTTGTTGCTTAGATCTCTGTTGAAACTGGTTTGTCCCACTCACCCTCCCTATTTTTGGTTTGTAGTTTAAATTTGGTGGCTTTTGCAGTTGCCCACCCCACTGTATATTTGATCTGGGACACTCTCGCAGTCCCATCTCTTTACCACATTCTGCCTAATAAACTCCTTCTGCACTTGCTTTTAGTCCTTTTTAATTTAATTGCTTTTTGTAAACTGTTTGGTCTAATATTGCTACATACTCAAGTGTGCTAGCTTGCACTGCATGTGAATTGTTTTTACTACTGTTTTTGCTACTTTTCTGTAAAAAAAAACTGTAAGCCTGTTTCCTACCTTTCCTGCAACTAGTGTTCCAGATACAGATTTGCTGTATCCAGGACTGTATGTAAGCTTCTGAGCCCCCCCCCCAAGCCTTTCTGTGTTGGAGGGAAGCCTTCTAGCTTATCAGTGGGAGTGGTAAGCACTAGGTAACCTGTCTACCACATGAGTGGTTCTGGCCCAGAAATTGTAGTTATTGGCCGTTTGGGCAATCTCTTCCATCTCTCTCAACTTTCTGATTTGAAAGCCCACATTTGCACTTACTTCGGTCTTGTGACTATTCTAGTGAAGATACAGATTCTTAGTTTTAGCACGTAAATTTGCTTATTCAATGCTCAGCACTTGTTCAGAACTTGAAGCACTAAATAAGCTACTAATTACTATAGCACTCAATCTTTCTCATTACCTAGAGGAAAACAGTTTTTGTACTTACTTTTCTCACTTGCTTAGAGAAAAACAGATCTTGTACTCACTTTCCTCACTTATCTAGAGGAAAATAGTTTTTTATTCAGGCATTTCCAAGGGTCAGCTCCCAGTGTTCTCTCCTGTCTATCTGATGAATCTGGGCATCTTGAGGCAATGTAGAAATTGCCTCATGTACACAGACACCCTCTCCTCCTACCACCCAACACTACAACCTGTGAGAGATGCACATATCTAGCCAAACTGGAGGTAAAGCTCTCTCCAACCAAGACTGAACTTGACAGTCATGAGGAGAAGGTAAACATTTGCACCACACCACACATCACATAGTCCCACTAAATCTACACCACCAAAATCCACACATAGTAACACAAAAACATTCATGGAGGTTCTCAATAATAATCTGTCTAAGCAACAGAGACCTCCAAAGCAGAAACACAAGCAACCTCCATCCCCCAACACAACCCAAATGACACATAGCCCACAGACTCAGTGTGCCACTCAACCACAGCCAATAAGGCAAAACAACGTACCCAACACACTAGTCATAGGTGACTCTATAGTCAGACACACTGATGTCCCACTCACCAGGCTAAACAAGGAGAATTTTACTGTCAGCTGCCAGGATCCGCCACATAACCCATGCACTCAGGTCACTCCACAACAAGTACAAATATAACTCTGTCATTGTCCATGTTGGTGTGAATGACCTGAGACATACCTCCCTGGACTACATGAAAAGAGACATTGAAGAGCTCTCTGATCTTGTAGCCCAGGCAGGTATGACCCTAGCCCTGAGTAGCATTCTGCCTTCACCCAGAATGATACCGCAGTACAAGGACAAAATGATTGACTTCAACAATTGGCTAAGCTTCTGGTGTCATTCTAAGGGGATCCAGTATCTGTCTGCTTGGGATGACATGGTCGACAGACCACGATGCTTTGCCACAGATGGCCTGCACCTGTCATCCCTGGGATTCCGGATACTGGCTAAGGCTCTTGCTGCCCCTATAGTGCCTTTTTTAGGCAAGGTTCAAATAAAAAATTCACCACCATAACAGGAACAGGCAAGCAAAAACTGAGGGTAATGCTACTCAATGCTAGAAGTCTAAATCTCAAAATGCACTCACTCGAGGCACTCCTTAAAATGGAGAACATCGATATCTGTGCAGTGGCTGAGATCTGGTTCAAGGATCCAGAGAGCACCCCTGCACTACCAGGCTATAACACAAACCACACTTTTCGGCCATGTAACCTGGACTGAAACACCAAAGGCATAGGTGTGTCCATATTCATTAGGGATATCCACACCTCCAGGCTAGTTGCTCAGCATAATGCATCCGAGGTTATCCAAGTGCAACTAACTCTGGGCAAAACTGCAATCCAAATTGTAGCTTGCTACAGATCCCCCACCATGCCCCAAGATTCCCACTCCTCTTTTGTTGATGTACTGGAAAATATTAGGGTTCAACCAAACACCCTAATAATGGGCGACTTCAACTACCCCACCATTAACTGGGAAAACTACTCGTGTACCAACTCCTTAGCTCAATGCTTTCTGGAATTCATAAACTCCAATGCCCTGGATCAACTTATACACACCCCCACCAGGGGCAACAATATCCTAGACCTAGTTATTACCAACATGAGTGACCGGTGTTCCACAACTGAAGTCAACTCCTCGTTGGTCCGATCCGACCATAAGCTAATCACCCTTGATATCCACATCCTGCTCCCACCCCCCATTAAGGAAACCACAGTAAAAAATGTCTCCAACGCCAACTTCATGCTTCTTAAGACAGAAGTGGTGAACTTCATGACACCCATGCAGATGGAAAATACAGTTACAACTGCTGAATCCTACACAAATGGTTTGAAATTTATTGATCTTTACAATTAAAAAAGGTGCGATTGCAAGCGATAGTGAAGCTACTGCATGCATTTGCACCCAATGTAAAGGAATTACAGCTTTTGAGCGACTTTCACAACTGATACAGTCAGAGCAGCAACTTTATTCTACTTAATTTAATATTTAGTTGTATAGTGTTTGTGTAACTTTTCTCATAGAAGATTTAAAATCTCTTTGAATCCCTTAGTAACAGATTTTGATTATCCTTTTCTTTTAGAATTCGATATTCATTGGCAGCTAAAAATGGGTTTCTTAAATAAGTATGCCATTACTGATTTGCTAAAGAGCAAATATCTTGTAGAGTGTACTAAATGATATGTACATTTAAAGGCAGCTTCTGATAACACTGGTGAGCTGTGATCCTCATGAAAAATTGGATGATTTGCTTACAGTTAGTAATAAAACTAGACTTACTGATGACAATTGCACTTGTGCAATTGGCACAGCTTGGAAAACTTTTACATATATTAATTATTGGACTGATGAGATACATGTTAGGCAAAGAACAAATAGAACAGTGTAAGAAACTTCTCTGTGTGGAAGATTTTCAGTCCATATATTTCTAGTTAATCACTGTATATTAATCAGATCAGACAATAGTAGTAGAAGTAGTGAATGTAAACTCGTCAAGTCAAAAAGTAATAATAGAAAATATATAATTCTACAGCATTGCTAAGTATTCGAAAGTAATCCAAGCAAGGCAGGCCGTCTGTTTCCAGTCGAAAATCTTTTATTAAGTACACAGACAAGCGATCAAAGTAAAACAAAAATAGAGTAATAATTTCCTCACAAGCTTTCTAAATATATATATATATATATATATATATATATATATATATATATACTTTTTATCAGGCATGGGAGTGGTTTATTGTGCTGTAAAACAAAGTGTTATTGGTACACATGTTAAATTCACATCCCTTCCCCCATCAGTGTGACATTCGAGCTGGTCCTGCCCTACCTAGTAGCTGTCATAATAATATATAGCCCTAATGTACTTTAATGGTACATCTTATTTAACCAAATTATTAAATAGATTATTAAGTCTGTGATTTTATCCAAGGCAATATACTACATGGCTGGAAATATATCAACCTTAGTTCATTTTGCGATCAAAAATTATATATAAATATATACATATACATTTTGCATGTAAAAATCAGTTTCTATTTTCATAACCTATTGTTAACAAAGATCGCTTTCGTCCTTCTAGACTTCTTCAGGTCTGTGTATAGGAACCCTAAAAACCTATATAATTGTATAATTAGTATTGTTATTACCATCATTTTGAATAAAATGGAAAAAAGAGAACCAGAAAAAAATAAAAATAAGACAAAATGTATGTATGATGGAAACAAAATATACACTTAAATTTCAAATGATTTAAAATGGTATTTAAAACCAATTTGTAAAAAAAAAAAAAAAAATAAAATAAAATACAATTAGTCATGTAAACAATGTGGCAATTTTCTAAAGATGTGAAATTAATTGTACATTTTCTATATTTATACAGCAAGGTTATAGTTTGTATTGTCCTTATTTAAAGAAGATCATAAAAAACAGTGCAGGGGGTGACTGTAACACTAAAAAAGTAATTTACAGGGCACAGTGCAATGAATGTGATGCATTCTATGTGGGCAAGACTGTAAATAAACTCAAGTGAAGGATTTCATGTCATCTGTCAGAAATCCGCTCTGGATGTAAAAATAATGCACTAGCCAAACACCTTTCTCTTCATAAAAAACACACAGGTTTTAAGTTCCAGATCCTGGATCGCATAGACATGGGTGATCTTGAAGGAGACATCCCGAATATTCTGGAGAAACATGAACTCATGTGGCAATTAAAGCTGAACTCTTTTAGAAAGCCTGGACTAAACTACTACTGTTCAATTAAAAGTGCACTGGAACTTAGAAAATTGCAATATTGTTTACATGACTAATTGTATTTTATTTATTTATTTTTTTTCTACAAATTGGTTTTAAATACCATTTTAAATCATTTGAAATTTAAGTGTATATTTTGTTTCCATCATCATACACACATTTTGTCTTATTTTTATTTTTTTCTGGTTCTCTTTTTTTCTATTTTATTCAAAATGATGATAATAACAATACTAACTAATTATACAATTATATAGGTTTTTAGGGTTCTTGTACACAGACCTGAAGAAGTCTAGAAGGACGAAAGCGATCTTTGTTAACAATAGGTTATGAAAATAGAAACTGATTTTTACATGCAAAATGTGTATGTATATATTTATATATAATTTTTGATCGCAAAATGAACGAAGGTTGATATATTTCCAGCCATGTAGTATATTGGATAAAATCACAGACTTAATAATCTACTTAATAATTTGGTTAAATAAAATGTACCATTAAAGTACATTAGGGCTATATATTATTATGACAGCTACTAGGTAGGGCAGGACCAGTTAGAATGTAGGGGCAAGTGGCACAGTGGTTAGAGTGTATGCCTTTCAACTTCAAGGTACAAGGTTTGATTCTCACCACTGGAAAGAGCTTTACAGATTGGGAGGTGTAATAGATAAAAACTGTACATGCCTAAGTCCACATGTAGGGTTTGGTGTGCCAGCGTGACAAAGATTAGGGTTGGAAGGGTGGCCTAATGGTTAAGGTGTTTGCCTTACAAACACAAGGTGCAGGGTTTGAGTCTCGCAAGAGATAATTGGCTAGGCTTAAAATTGCTTGCAATGGCAGTTAGCTTAGTACTAATCTATGAACCTATGAACCTATGATGGGGGAAGGGATGTGAATTTAACATGTGTACCAATAACACTTTGTTTTACAGCACAATAAACCACTCCCATGCCTGATAAAAAGTATATATATATTTAGAAAGCTTGTGAGGAAATTATTACTCTATTTTTGTTTTACTTGGATCGCTTGTCTGTGTACTTAATAAAGGATTTTCGACTGGAAGCAGACGGCCTGCCTTGCTTGGATTACTTTTGAATACTTAGTAATGCTGTAGAATTATATATTTTCTATTATTACTTTTTGACTTGACGAGTTTACGTTCACTACTTCTACTACTATTGTCTGATCTGATTAATATACAGTGATTAACTAGAAATATATGGACTGAAAATCTTCCACACAGAGAAGTTTCTTACACTGTTTTGTTTTTAGACCCACTACACTTTAATGGGTTGTTTTGAGACTTCGGGGATACCATGGAGATTACTTGTTTTTTACAAAGAACAAATAGAATACATTTAAAGTGTCTGTTCTCAGTAAAGATCACTCAAGCCCTACTGAACAAGATAATACCACTGGCAACTTTGGAATTATGGATACAAGTATTCAGCAATCTGAGGAGTCAGAGCATACAGAAGAAAATAAAAAAAGAAAGGATGAAGTTCGCAATAAATAAGTATAATAAACTGATTAATGTCCATATAGCAAAGATAATACATACTAAAATGACACTGCTTTGTTGTGTAACTCACAGATAAGCAAAGACAGTACATATTAAAACGAATGCTGCTTTGTTATATAGCTTACATATTACAGGGAATGACAACATTTTTCTACTTGAAAACCTTTATTCTACAGAAATCATCATTATCTTCTTTCGGCTGTTCCCATTAGGGGTCGTCACAGTGGATCATTTGTTTCCATTTCTTCCTGTCTTCTGCATCATGCTCTTTCACACCAGCCGCCTGCATGTCCTCTCTCACCACATCCGTAAACCTTATCTTAGGCCTTCCTCTTTTCCTCTTACCTGGCAGCTCCATCCTTAGCATCCTTTTCCCAATATACCCAGCATCCCTCCACAGCACATGTCCAAACCAGGTTCAGGCACCTAGGCAGTGAGACATTTCCCCTGTGGTACATTTGACTGGGGACAAATGGTTGAAATGACATTCATCTGCAGAGAAATATGGCTGTTTGCAAATTCCCTGTGGGCAAAGAGAAGAATGTGTTGCCATACCTACAACTTCAAGAACCAAATGCACAGGGGGAAAACAATGTCCACGGTCCCCAAGAGAACATGAGACAGCAGGCAATATGGCAGGCATAAGCAGCAGGCTGGCCAGAGGGCATGTCAGTGGCAGTAAAAATGCAGTGCACAATGGGCAGTACCTTTATAATCAGTGTGTGTGGACCACTACCCTCTTCACAGTGTCTACAGAACATTACTTAAAATGCATACTAGAGCATAAATGTGACTAAAGAACCAGGCAGGATTTCCTGCATGCAGTAGCAAACATCTACATGACTTAGTTACACAAGTATGTACTGTACACTAAGCACAACAATCATTACTTATTCTACCTCCATCCATTTGGTTATTAAAGCTGTGGGCATGGCAGTATGTGCTTCTCTTTGCTCACTGAGAATTTACAAACAGCCATATTTCTCTGCAGCTGAATGTCACTTCAGCCATGTGTCCCCAGCCAAAATGTACCACAGGGAAATGTCTCGCTGCTTAGGCGCCTTGAACCCGTCCAAACCAATGCAATCTCGCCTCTCTTGCTTTGTCTCCAAACTGTCCAACCTGAGCTGACCCCCTAATATACTGATTCCTAATCCTGTCCATCCTAGTCACACCCAGTGCAAATCTTAACATCTTTAACTCTGCCACATCCAGCTCTGACTCCTGACTTTTTGTCAATGCCACTGTCTCCAACCCATATAACATAGCTGGTCTCACTACCCTCTTGTAGACCTTCCCTTTCACTCTTACTGGTACCCGATTGTCACAAATCACTCCTGACTCTCTTCTCCACTCATTCCACCCTGCCTGTACTCTCTTCTTCACCTCTCTTCCACACTCACCATTACTCTGAACTGTTGATATCAAGTACTTAAACTCATCCACCTTTACCAACTCTACTCCCTGCATCCTCACTATTCCTCTACCCTCCCTCTCATTTACACACATATATTCTGTTTTAGCCCTGCTGACCTACATTCCTCTCCTCTCTAAAGCATATATCCACCTCTCCAGGGTCTCCTCAACCTGGTCCCTACTCTCACTACATATCACAATGTCATCTGCAAATATCATAGTCCACGGGGCCTCCTGTTTGATCTCATCTGTCAACCTGTCCATCACCACTGTAAATAAGAAAGGGCTCAGAGCTGATCCTTGATGTAATCCCACCTCCACCTTAAACGTATCTGTCACTCCCACCGCAGTCCTCACCAATGTCACACTACCCTCGTACATATCCTGTACCACTCTTACATACTTCTCTGCCACTCCTGACTTCCTCATACAATACCACAACTCCTCTCTAGGCACCCTGTCATATGCTTTCTCTAAGTCCACAAAGACACGATGCAACTCCTTCTGACCTTCTCTGTATTCCTCCAACAACACTCTCAGAGCAAACATTACATCTGTAGTGCTCTTTCCTGGCATGAAACCATACTGCTGATCACTAATCATCACCTCCCTTCTTAACCTAGCTTCCACTACTCTTTCCCATAACTTCAAGCTGTGACTGATCAATTTTATCCCTCTGTAGTTACTGCAGCTCTGCACATCACCCTTATTCTTAAAGATAGGTACCGAAAGACTTTTTCTCCACTCCTCAGGCATCCTCTGACTTTCCAAAATTTCATTAAACAATCTGGTTAAAAATTCCACTGCCATTTCTCCTAAGCACCTCCATGCTTCTGCTGGTATGTCATCTGGGCCAACAGCCTTTCCATTCTTCATCCTTTTCATAGCTGTCCTTACTTCCTCCTTGTTAATCTGTTTCACTTCCTGATTCACTATCCCCACATCATCCAACCTTCTCTCTCTTTCATTGTCTTCATTCATCAGCCCTTCAAAGTACTCTTTCCATTTACTCAACACACTCCTCACTTGTGAGTACGTTTCCCTCACTATCCTTTATCACCCTTACCTGCTGCACATCTTTCCCAGCTCTGTCCCTCAGACTAGCCAATTGGTACAGGTCCTTTTCTCCCTCTTTAGTTTCCAATCTCTCATACAACTCTCCATATGCCTTATCTTTAGCCTTCGCCACCTCTCTCTTTGCCATGCGCCTCATCTCCTTATACTCATGTCTACTTTCTTCATCTCTTTGATAATCCCACTTCTTCTTTGCCAGCCTCTTCCTCTGTATACTCTCCTGTACTTCCTCATTCCACCACCAGGTCTCCTTGTCCTCCTTCCTCTGTCCAGATGTCACACAAAGCATCCTTCTAGCAGTCTCCCTTACTAGCTCTGCTGTAGTTACCCAGCTATTCGGTAACTCTTCACTGCCTCCCAGTGCCTGTCTTAACTCTTCCGTGAACTCCACTTCACAATCATCCTTTTTTAACTTCCACCATTTAATCCTTGGCACTGCTTTCACACTCCTCCTCCTCTTCTTGATCACCAACGTCATTTTACATACCACCATTCTATGCTGCTTAACTACACTTTCCCCTGTCACCACTTTACAGTCTCCAATCTCCTTCAGACTGGCCCTCCTACATAGGATATAATCCACCTGTGTGCATCTTCCTCCACTCTTGTACGTCACCCTATGCTCCTCCCTCTTCTTAAAATACGTATTCACCACAGCCATTTCCATCCTTTTCGCAAAATCCACAATCATCTGAACTTCTGCATTCCTCACCTTAACACCATATCTACCCATCACTTCCTCATCCCCTCTGTTCACTTCATCAACATTCCCATTGAAGTCCGCTCCAGTCACTAGTCTCTCACCCTTGGGTACACGCACCACCACTTCATCCAACTCACTCAAAATCTTTCTTTCTCATCCATCACATACCCAACTTGTGGTGCATATGCACTAGTAACATTCATCATTACACCATCAATTTCAAGCTTCATAAACATCACTCTATCAGACACTCTCTTCACCACCAAAACACTCTTGGCATACTGTTCCTTTACTATAACCCCTACCCCATTTCTCCTGCCATCTACACCATGATAGAGCAATTTGAACCCGCCTCCTATACACCTGGCCTTACTTCCCTTCCATCTGGACTCTTGCATGCACAATATATCAACCTTCCTTCTCCCCATCATATCAGCTAGCTCTCTCCCTATACCAGTCATACTGCCAACATTCAAAGTTCCTACCCTCACTATTACACTCCTAACCTTCCTCCTCTCTTCCTGCCTTCGGACATACCTTCCCCCTCCTCTTTTCCTTCGGCCAACAGTAGCCCAATTTCCGCCAGCACCCTGTTGGCTAACAGTACTGGTGGCGGTCATTGTTAACTCAGGCCTCGACCGATCTGGTATGGAAATATGAAATGTTCTCCGCATAAGTCATTTGGCAGAGGTTTTACGCTGGATGCCCTACAGAAAAAGGCATCATTTTCCCAAAAGAGAATGTAGAAAAAAGAGGCAAGAGGCACGTGTAAAGGAATACATCAAAACTGAACATGGAAGGATATAGTACTGTAAGAAAAAAAAGATGAGAAAGACAGAAGTTGACAACATGGCTCAAACAGATGACGTGCAAAGCTAGCTAGATGAGAATTTTATACTTGCAAATATAAGCAATAAAAACAGTGTGATTGATAAGACTAATGTTGATGAAGATCATTCCTTTGTAACAATTGATACAGTGGATGTTATTGAATTGTAAGTTGAAGATTATACAGGTCTGTTCAGGAAAGATTTAATTATTAGAGAAACTGATACTTACATTTACATATAATATAATAAACATGCCAGGAGCAAAAATACAAGATGTGAGAGGCTTTAGAACACCTTAATGTTAGGAAGTATGGATCTATTGTTATTCTTTTTGGGACCAATGATTTTATCCACAAGGACTTTCTGATTGCTAGTACAGAACTTAGAGCCCTCTTAGTGTAGTTTGTACAGGTGTTCAGACTTATTTTTCACAAAGCACATGTAGGAAGGAGAGTTGGGTCACCTCGAATGAAAATATTTTGGGTAAATACCTACATAAAAAAATCCCTTTTTGAAAAATGGAAATGGGTAGAGCATCTGGGCTTAATTTTGGGCACACGTGTTAAGGCAGGATGATGTGCTCTTAGTAAGATCAGGAAAGAGAATTTTTGCAGAAGATATTTTGCAAAGTTTTTTTAATTGGAAAATGTATTATGTTCCCACAAGACTGATGTTATTGTGTGTAAAATGTGGTTAATAAACAATGGCTGAGAACCATTTCTGCCAGGCTAGAAATACTTTTACTGTAACAGACATTCTAACAAAAAATCAAGTGGACATTTTAGGATAAGGATAAAAGATTGTTATGAGACGTGGTTATTACATGTTCATTGATATCACCAATACTGTAGATTGTATAACTGTGACAATAAAGACAACCCTGGGACATATAACAATTGTTGGAGTGCATAGTCCACCAAAGTCAAGTGCTAATGACCTAGAGGAATTCATATGTTTCTTGCATGAAACACAGGCGTGAAGAATAATAGTCGCTGGCTGGGGACTTAAATTTACCAAAAACAGACTTGAATAATATTGATTCAACAACATTAGTAAAGATTAAAAATAGAAACAACTCACGGAGAGTTAATGTCCCAGTGCACACCAGCAATCCAAATAATAGTAACAACAATGTTTAAATTGAGTTGATTCATAGTGATTTTTCATGGTTTGATGAAGCCCTGTATGGGTGAAAGTGCTTGCCTGTTCATTCATGAATAAAAGCTTTTATACTTCTTTATTCGTGGTGGATGCCTATTTCGATATCGAGCTATGTGTCGTTCCAGTATCCTGTTGCCTCATTGTTGTTACTAACATTAGTAAAGAAATTATTTACAAAATATGTTCAGAAACAAAAATTGTCTCAGACTGTAAAAACATCTACCAGGGAATGAAACATAGTGAACATTGTTTTCCTAAAGAAATTACTGTTAGTTCATGCCAGGTTTTTACCACCATTGATGTGCAGTTATCATGGAATTATAAAGGTTAATTTGTTGCTTGATAATTCTTCCAAACTGAAATCTAAACCAATGTACAGAAGATTGATAATCAACTATATGGAAGCAAAACAGTCAGTATGTAAAACTAGAGTGATGAGTTCAGTGGAAAAATTGCAGAAGAAATGTGGAACGTTTTTGAAAGAGAAATTGAATGCAAAAAAATCAAAAAATGTTTAACATGAAGGTCTAGGCACACAACTTAAAGAGGTTATAATTCTATAAGAATAAGATACTTGATTAAGATGAGAAACAAAAAATAAAAGGAAACAGGTCAAACTGCAACTTTGAAAACTGAAATAAACAAGCTGGACAGAAACATTAAACGAGACAAGATGAAGAAAAATTTGAAGATATTGAGCATAATAGGAAACCATTTTTAGATACATAAGATGAGATAGGAATAAAGACATATGAATTCTTCTTCCGCCTCAAAAAACTCCAGCTTTACTCCGTAGCATATCACCTACTCCGAGGTGATCTCTGCCTAACATATAAAGCTATGTCAAACCCAGAGCTGTTGGACATGCTACACCTAAAGAAATCCCAATCCCTCCGAGCTACACGCTCTAGGGACCTAAACCTTGTTACCACAATAAACAAGACATGCTGGAGGGATGGATTCCTGTCCCAGAGACTTCCTATACTCTGGAACAAGCTACCCATCTATGTCAAGCAAAGTTCTTCATTAGCACTCTTCAAGAAAAATCTTGATGAGTGGATGGGAAATAGGAAATACACCTCAGGGATCACTTCTGTGTCTCTGCTGGACAGTGGCATAGGAAAATAACTTTCTTGGGTGGCATAAGCTATGGAACATTGCTGGCTAGGCTTACGTAGGCCCTTGGGCCGATAGCCTAGTACCTATCTATGAACCTATGAACCTATAATTGAAAAAATGTGTATAGATTCTAAAGTGTATTCTTAGACACAACATATTATAGATATATCTACAAAATTATATGGAAAGCAGTTTGGCTCCACAAAAGAGGGGGACAAATTGCCCTAGTCACATCTAGGTGACCTCATACACTGAAATCAAATTACAATATATTTTAAAAGAACTATACAAACTAGATCCAGAGGGTCCACAGGGAGGAGAAGAATTAATAATAATGACCTGAGAACACTTTGGCATGAACTTAAAGTACCATTAAATCTTTTATTTACTAGGTTGTATAAATATGGGGAGATTCCTTAAGAATGAAGACATGCACTTGTTAAAACTGTCTTTAAGGCAAAGGGGAATAGAACAAACCCAGAGTTATACAGACCCATATGATTAATTTCAAGTAGTGGAAAAATAAGTGTGTAGTTCTTGGTAATTGAAACCGTATATCAGCATGCATATGTTGAAACTAGATCTATTACCACCTGTAACATGATGTTCTATAATAATATAATAACAGCTATGAATGAAAAATTATGCTGTGATATAATTTACATAGCTTTAACTTCAGCATTTGGAATGGTTATACTGAACACACTGATCAATATATTAGAGCAACTAGGTATTGATGTACTCTTGATAATGTGGACAGCTGCATGGCTTACAAATAGGACATGGCTAATGTCATACAGCAATTGGGCAGGTGAAATTTGAGATTACAGTCAGGGTGTCCCATAGGGTTCTATCCTAGGCCCATACTTGTTTAGATTGTATTTTTTTATTACACTCAGGGTGTCCTATAGGGTTCTATCCTAGGCCCATACTTGTTTAGATTGTATTTTTTTAGATCTGTCTTTTTCATCTGAGATATTTTATAGTTTGTATGGAGATGACCTGAAATGGGTAAGCTAATTACATGTGTTACAGAAGAACTTGACTAAATTGACCATTTGGGTACAGGATAATAATATGCTGACAAATACATCAAAAACTAAGCATATGAGATTTGTGAGACATAATATGAAAGGTGAATATTTAATATAGCATGCAGTGATTAAAACTGTAGATTTACTTAAAGACCTAGGTATATGGGTAGATCCAGCTCTGATGTTTTTCTAATCAAATCAGCCAATTGGTTAGTGATAGTTGTAGAACTATAGGTTGTATAAAAAGATTTATAAAGTCTATGAAATCTGAAATGATGAAGCCATTGTTTGTTAGTTACATTAGACCCAAACACGAGTATGGCATAAAAATATGGGAACCTTATTATAAAACAAGCATGAATAAACTGGCAAATGTACAATAAAAATATACCAAGGCCATCCATGGAAGTGAAAATTTAAGTTATGAAAGACTAACAAATCTAAACTTGTACAGTGCCTCATATAGATATTTAAAAGGAGACCTTATTCAGGTATATAGGTTATTTAGAGATTACCTCTGGGAATGTTTGGATTTATCAAAAAGTAGTAAAGAATCATCAGACAATCTATGTAGAGATTCTGTGGGAATGAAAAGTGCATTAACCGGTTCTCTGAGAAGTAGCTGATAAATTAAATAGACTACCAAATTACATTAAAGCGAGTAGTAGTTTACATAAGAACAACCTGGACACTTATAGGAACAACTGCTTTGGTATATTGGCAGGCTAGAAGGGCATTATTGCCCATGCCTGAAATATTTCTGTGTATGTATGTATGCATGTAAGTATGGATGTATGCATATATTAAAAAAAGAAGGGGGAAGTTCCCCAATTCTCTGGCTGAATTACCCCTAGTAGTATAAATACCACCTTGGGTCTCATAGTGGAATTAACCTGGTTAATAATAAATAAATACATTTCATTGTTCATGTCATAAGGATATAAGGCCCACAAAAAGGTGAGTTGCACATATTTTTTTATTGTCCAGATACACAAAAAGATGAAGTATGTGTGCAGTGTTATTTATATAATTCTAACTATCACATAACTTTGTGAAGCTCCCTCACTTACCTTGCTTTCTCTTTGAATGAGTTTGCCTGCCTGTGTGCCCAAAATGTACATGTAAAATGTCTGTTTAATAATGTAGTTCATGTGTTTATCCATGCAGACCTATTTGTATTATTTTTAATGTGCTGCCAGTAGTTTCTTATATTTTGGGACTTCAGTTTTAATCAAAAGTAAATAATTATAGAAAAGTAACCTGTATTGGTTCTACCAAGCACCAGTAAACATATAAACAAATGAAAAAGGAAAGGGACCCGTGTTGGCTCTGCTAAGTGTCCTGCCAGTACATGTAACTAACTAAAAGGAGTCAAAGGATGTGCAGTTGTACCAAGGAAACTTGATTTATGTGTGAATACTGCAAGGAAAACTGTTTCTGATGATATAGGATAAGCTGTGATTGGACTATGTTAGATTTTATTGCTGTAAGTAAGTCTATAATTTTTGCACATTGAAATTTTTATCTGTAGACATTCTCCCTCCAAATCTCTTCTTTGAACTTGATCCAAAATAATAAACTTTGGACAACTATGGATTATTTTGATTGATACTTTGGGTAGTGTCACTCCAGTCCCCTAATATACCAACTCTCCTACATACCACCACATCATCAGAGTTATAATCCACTAATCCCACCCCTATGTAAACATTAATTCATGATCTCAACTTAATACCAGATTACATGCTAGCACTATGAACTTTCCAGTTTCTACACTAATAAACTAGTTATGCTCAATAATAGACACACGCATTGTAGCATATACCAGCTAGTCACAGTAACAGCCAGCCTTACTTGCTTGTACTACAAACTGCAGTTTCAATGAATACCATCAGCACAACATTAACATTCTACTGCTACCAAACTTATTTCACTAATATGTTAGTATATTTTATCTCAGCTATTGTTCATAGACCTTCCTCTCTTATTTCAAAGGTCAAAATAAACTCTTCCCTGAATGAAAGGGACTCTACCTTATGAGATACATTGCATGCAAATGTCAGAGTATCACATAAGCCTTATTATTGCTGAGCATTATGGCACCCACTTCCTGATCAGGAAACAATACTAAAATTACCCTTGTGTGTAGATTTGAAACTAAATTCTGTGGCAAGCATTCATCTACAAATACATACATTATATCAAATATTTGCCACACGTGTTTCTGTAAACCCATAGTTACAATGAAAGTTTCTAAGAAAACCTCTAAACAACAACAAAAATAAGGAGAATAGTTTCTCAATGTTGGTTATATTTGTTAACTGATAAGCCCATGTGAATCTGAAGTGCCAGACTGGCATGGCCATTGACAGCATGGTACACAGAAGCAAGACATGATGTGGCACGGAAAGGGCCTAATTAAGCATACCTAGAAATCATTATATGCGTGTTCTTGAATGTGAAGTAGTATAATCCAGTAGTGAGTTATCTTTTAGAAGATAATGCATCAAGGCACTAAGCTAAACTGAGCACAGACTGTGGAATCTTGGGAAGCCAGTGCTCATAACTTTGCTATACAGTGTAAAGCTTATCTGGGTGTGGCAGGTATTGCTCATAACCCAAGTGAATAGTGTCAATTTGTGATATGGTCTTAAGCCTATGAAAGGCAGGGGTATTCACTAGACCAGCTTTAGAGAGTTGGCAGTAGTAGCTGGGAGGCATCAGATCCGTTTTGTGATAAATTTAGGGCCAGCTGCTGAATCATGGGAGGCCAGCAAGCAGAATAGACAGTAGAAGAAAACTCAGTAGAACAGTAACATGAGCAGCTTAACTGAAGGTTGTTCATT
The DNA here is from genome assembly GCF_019279795.1 of Protopterus annectens. NCBI lineage: Eukaryota > Metazoa > Chordata > Ceratodontiformes > Protopteridae > Protopterus > Protopterus annectens. Next base: position 526,617,773 of record NC_056726.1, on the reverse strand, counting down.
ATGTATACTATTTATGACTGGGTTCACAGCTCACTTTACACTTTGCACTTGGACCAGTTAGAGACACCAGGAAAGATGCTAGAGCCTGATCTCTGCTTATCAACAACTCTTAATGGTATCCATTTTGACAAAGTGCAATAAGAAGTTTATTTTTATACTCACAGAAAGTTTCTTCTTACCACCCTCAGTTTCCCTAGTGCCCATAAGTTGTATAATATATAAAGCAGTAACTGGTTCATCTTTTGATGTTTATCTTTTGATAGTATATGTATTGTTTAGTCATACTGATTGTATTTTATTTAAACAATTTCATTGCTTGATTCGAGTTGTTTCATTGTGAATTTAATGCCATTAACAATTGGTTGTTTCAAAATGTGATTCATACCAGGATGGGGGAAATGTTAAAAAATATTCATATTCACCAAACAGCACATATGCTACATAATCCCTTTGAGTGTGTGCTTAGCTGTCAAGTAAAGTTAAATCTATGGGTTCAGTTTACTTATCATTTGATAACCATATATATATATATATCTATATATATCTATATATCTATATATATATATATATATATATATATATATATATATATATATATATATATATAAAATCTATATACACACACGTACATTTACATTTGCACAGATATTCCTCACCCTTAAGTAAAAGGGAAGCCATTCTTTTTAATGTAAGGGGGGATAACAAGTGTTTTAGAGAGATTGTAGGTCCTGAATACAGAAAAAGAGGTAGATTTTGCAGTAGTTGTCATATTATTGCAATCAGTCTCTATTCTTGTGGTGAAAGAACAGGTTAAATTTATGGGGTGAGAGAATTTCATGACTATAACAGCAGCAGTTTAGTTTACCAGAACTTTTTATGTAAGCAGGACAGGATTGCAACAGAGAATACAGGAACCTTTGTATGCCATTAACAGGAAATAATCGTATGCCCTATATAAACATTTTTACCCAATGATAACTGCAAGAAATGTGTTTTTAGGCTGTGGATAAGGTGCCTATGTCCCTTGTGAGTGGAAACTTGGAAATTACCTGGATAGAAGGGAGCAATATTAACACCTAAGGGGTGGACTGGCAGACCAGTTAGGAGTTTCAGCTCATAAACACAAGGTACAGGGTTTGAGTCTGACCTCAAGTTATTAGCTAGGCATAGAATGCCCTTCAAGTCAGTGTAGTATTCTCCAGAGTTAAAGGCTGGCATAATAATCAAATTGTTTACCTTACCGACACAAAGTGTAGAATTTGATTCTCAATTGGCTAGGCTTAAAATTATCCACAATGGCAGTTAACATTGTACTAACTTATGAACCTATAAAATATCTTTAATGAACAATGTTCCAGTAGGCTTAAATCAATTGTTCTTATACAAGTGATTTTCTTAGTCTGAGGAAATCCTGTTTAACTTGTAGTGCTTACTGATAAGCCAAAATGAAAATTTCCTGCGCAGTCTCCATGTTAAAGCTCTTGTGTGGTTATTAGGTGGAAAAGAAAACATGCACACTATATTTTTCCAGAACAAATGATCAAGTGGGTTTATAGGATCATAGGAAGTTACTACGCTATTGGCCCTGAGGCACTTACAAGCCTAACCAAGAATTTAGCCCATGTTCCAACAAGTCCAGCAGGGACACAGGTAGAATCCCAGTGGTGTATTTTCTGTTCCCCATCCAGTTGTCAAGGTCGTGCTTAAAAAGGGTTAATGAGGTACTCTGCTTTATGGAGAGGGAGTCTTTTCCACAAAAGGGGGAAACTCTGGGACATAAATCTGTCCCACCAACAAGTCCTATTGATGTCACAGACCAGGTTGAAGTTGCGCATGTGGGTTAGTAGAGTGGAGCTTGACTTGCGGATATGCAGCAGTCCCATCAAGGCGGGGCCTGAGATTGCTTTGTATGCCAGACAGAGGTTACCTCTGAGGAGTCTGTAGGAGACTGAGTAGAGGGACAGGGCTTTTACCCTATCTGTGTAGGGTAGATGCTTGAGGCCCTGGATTCTCCGGGAGAGGAACCCCTGTGGTCTCTCCAGCTGCTGCATGTGCTTTGTGAGGTACATGCCGAAAGGGGCATTATATTTAATAATGGGTCTTATAAGGGAAGAATACAGGGATGTTATGACCACCTTATCCCTGGATGAGATACCTTTACTAATGAGGTGGGGCATGTAGAAAGCTTTCCATACAATGGAGGCAATATGATGGTCAAAAGTCAGTTTGCTATCAATGATCAATGTAGGAATTTTGACAATTCCCATTTAGTTTACTGCTAAATGCTATGAAAACAGTACTTACCCCCTA